>NW_020525999.1:0-66276 GCF_003368295.1 Carassius auratus | reverse complement strand
ATATTTGTTTTACTTTACAAAAAAAAGCTTTATATTTCAATATATTTTAAAATCAAATTTATTTCTGTGACCATTTTTTCCAGCAGCCATTCCTCCAGCCTTGTCACATGATCCTTCAGAAATCATTCTGATATGCTGATTTGGTGCTCAAGAAACATTTATTATTACCAATGTTGAAAACAGAGCTGCTTAATATTCTACTGAAAACCGTTATACATATATTTTTTTCTGGATTCTTTGATAAAAGTAGTAAAGGATAAAAGTATTAATCTTTTTCTTATTGACCCCAAACTTCTGAACAGAAGTAAACAGATCTGTTATCAAATATCCAAACAACTGCATTCTACCATCTGAATAAAAATAAAAAACCCACTCAATATGTATGACATTCAGAAAGCAGGATTATTCATATCATATTTATATTATTCATCATATATCAAGACTTAATCGGGAAACTGTTTGATAGCAACTCTGTAAGAACTGACCCTAAAAAGACAGATAAAGGGTTACTAAACATCAATGTATTTCCCACTGAGTAGCATCTTAACTATAAAACATAAACAGTATCTCTCCTTTTTACAGAGAATATTCACCTTAGGAAACTGGTAAGTAACTTCTGGAGTATAAGAGTTTTTGGTGGGCTTTTTTCTTCAGTGAGACCACCACGAAGTACTCAAAGAGCTCCCTTTCCTGCCACTCAATCAGCTGCAGCTCCAGAGTCCTGTAACTGGGTGCACGTCGCAGCATAGACTGCAGCTTTAGTAACCTCTGAGTGTGGGCTGCGTTTTAAAAAAAGAATACAAATAAAAATCTACACAATATTACAGGCAACATATACTGTAGAAACAAACTAATAAAAATACAAATGTAAGCTAATTCTAAATATTACTAATACAGTAATATTACATTCAAATTATTAATAAAAACAATAGGAGGTTATACATAACACTGCGTCTTTATAACACTGCGATCCCTCACCTTTAAATCTGTCATCAGAGTCACTTTCACTCTCGCTGTTGTCATCTACAAACAAGAGAACAGGGGTTGTTTAATGTCAAAGGGTCAACTGACAAAATTTTTTGGTCTGAGCGTGAACAACTGGGGTACATTCTGAGAGATTACATCAAGGTTAAACTCTATACCTCTTAGAGACGCAGTTTCAATGTTTGAAAGCGAAAGATTCTTTAGCCTCTTCTTTCCTCTTTTTGTACAGTAGATAGAGTTTATTCTTTGCACCACCTGATAGGGAAAAAGATGTGTTACGACCAATTGAAAATTACTTTCAAACTGCCCCTTATGTACACATTCAGCCAGGAATGTTATTAAGTTTTGCAAATCATATTTTAAGGGACTGCTGTAATCCATATGGGAAAGTTAATGATTTTATCTATCAGTGAGTTCCTAAAAGCCACTGGGACCGCTCTATAGTAACTTGTAAAGTGTCTGGAAATGGAAAAGCAGTGAAACTAAATCTTTCAGCCCTACAGGGCTCCTTTTTTCCATCCTTGAGAGTGGTAAACTTGAGCGATAGATTCCATGTTTTTCTCTTTAAAACCTGAAGCATCTGAACATGGGCATTAAAATTGTGTGGTTGAAGGTGTTTTTCCCATCAAAAACATTCTGGAGCAGAGGAAAAAGTAGCAGGAAGGCAGAATGGTGTGCTACACCTACTTCTGAAGAGTCAACTGTTAACTTTTAATGTTGGTAATGTTGTGTCGTATTACAACAGTGCAGTGCCCACTGATTTAAAAGCAATTATCATGGATCACAATGAGCCAGTGTGAAAGATTTTATTGGATCTGTGACTTTGGTCTTAAACTGAGCATAATGAAGCTGCTGCTGTCTGCGTCATTAATGTTAATCAAACAACAAAAGACAAAGAGAAAATCCTTCACTGTTCATCACTGAATAACTTTTGTAGCTTTAACGAGGATTAATCTATATTTAAATGTATACAGTGAAGACAATGTTGAACAATTGAATTATTCCATTTCTGTACCTGAACCCATACAAACCAGAAAAACAAAGCATTGTTTCATTTGTATAATTGTTTTATTGTACTTATTTGTACTATTGCTTGCAATTTGTTTATTTGTTCTTCATTTATGACTGACTCTTCAATTTAATAATGTTTGAACTTTGTATTTGTTAGGCTAGTAGTCTTTTCTGTAATATTTCCTAAGAATGTTTTTGTTATAAGCTTATTCATTAGATTACAAAATAACACTGGTTGAAAACAATAATAATTTTAGACAATAACTATTTTGTGGCGGTAACAATGGAAATGTCGGCAGTACAAGTAAAAATATGAACCGCTGGCCTGACTGGCCAGTAAAAAAAATTCTTTAGTGTCAAGCACTGTTATATGTCACGTAACCATTACACCGTTACCATAACCCTCATAACTATTCACTAAAAATCTCTGACTTAATTCAAGAAAATATTTTCGATCAAAATAGTTCTCTTAACAAAAGGTTTAGGAATCCCAGATTTACAAGAAAAGTTAGGCAGACATGTTCAACCACCACAGGGTCACTTCACTTCATTCTAGCCTTATTGTTTACCTTGGGGACTCGTTTCTGCCTGTGGGACGCCAATGTCCCGGTGGAAGGGTTCAGGCTGTCATCTAGTAGGCCACAGGAGGAGGAAGGCACGCCCAGCTGGGTAGAAGAAGCAGGTCATCATGGCTGTGCCTCTTAGACAGGCGGGATGTGCGCTGGCTCTTCCTGTCAGCAGGACCTGGCAGCCGCAGAGACTGACTACTCGATTTAGAGGGCAGCTGGTGAGAGGGAAGTTGATAAGAAATCAATCTTTTAGCATCATGAAAAGGTGCAGACATGTATAATAAATCTAAATTTTAAAGTGCATAAAAATACACCACAATACGTTGTACACTTTACTAAATGTACAAAAACATATGGTGAATTGATTCATGTATATAAAGCATTGATTTAAATAAAAATAATTGAAAAGCAGGTGCTATCATCTCTATCTGACACAGCAAAGGAGACTACCTGGGGAGGTGTAATGGACTTCCTGTCCTGGGAGGTCCACATCCTGTTGAGTGAGTCCCGGGACCTTTCGGGTAAACAGACGGGAATTTCTGGCCAGACATCTCCTCACTGGATCTACATCCTCATATGGATTCTCTTTCTCTGTTTGCAGAAGAGAAGAGAACAACTCAGACTAAAACTAAACACCCACTGCCCAGGAGCCGACTTAAAAGGTAGCAAGGTAACATGTCTTCTTAAGGAGTGAGTGGGAGAGAGAAAAACTGATAGGGAAAAGGTGGGCAGAGTTCATGGAAACCAGTGGAAGATGATAATGGAAGAAAAAGGAGCCGGAGGCACATAGCGGGGCAGCTATTGAGTGCTGGGAAAGGATTATTCATGGAGGTTTACTGCTGGCGTGCTTGAAACTCAAGAGCATCGTCTCCAAAAACCGTTTCTGTTGGGACATAAGCCTTTGGACAGCACACTGTCTCCAGAAATAAGGGCCAGTGATGAGTCAAAATAAGAGAATGTAGACAGTGCAGAACTTTAGTCTGACTCTGCACAAGACTCCACCAAAAAATTACAAATAAATAAAACATTATAAACGTTTTGAAGAAGGCCTCTTTGTTAAAACATGTTTTAGATGAATCTTATTTTTGCAAACATGTTTTCTCATGTAAAAGGGTGGATCACTTGTTCACCAAACACTTGAGGATATAAATTAAGTTGTGCTTTCCCCTTTAAGAAACTTTGGCAGACTGATAGTCTGCATAAAGCGAGAACAAGATGACCTGAATAGGGCCTGCAAAAGTTTTTAACTCTAATGTGGATGCATGTATGAAGCATCAACAAATGCTGGTCTCCTATGACTTCTTCTGGTAATGCTAATATTTAAGATATGTATACAAACAAACACAAGTAATATATACACATATAAATATAATATATATTTTTATATATTTTTTTCCAACAGAAAACAGCTATGATGCTTAATATTTTTCACATTTACTTTAATTGTCTTGTGGAATGAAATATAAATTTCTTTTAAAAAAATCTTACCGACCCCATTCAAATTGATGATGGATCATATATATATATATATATATATATATATATATATATATATATATATATATAACTGTGCTCATATAACATCTACTGTAGCTATTGCACCACTTTGTCTCAGGTCAACATAATCAAATAATCCTCTAATTAAAATCATTCTTTCCAAGTCACCAATTCCTGGCTGTCAAGGCAATGTAATGAAACCAACCAGTTGAATGCTGCCAGTTTCAATATGATGTAATAACAGTTGTGCACAACCCACACAAAAACAGTGCCCTACTTTTCTGTTGTTTTATTACTGTAAGAGACTGGCATATCACACATCTTTCTGCCCTGTTTCCCTCCACTAGATACACAACAGGCGTTATCTTACAGAAACATCCTAACCTAAAATACCGAATGATGTTTTCAGAAAGAAAATTGAATCTTGGCAGATTATAACCTGTGACTTAAAATAGGACATTTGTGTAATACGGCTCCAGGTGCACTACAAAAGAAAGCAATCATATCTGCTCAATTCATGTTGCATCTTGTAGATGAAATATTAGCCCTTGTTCACCCATTTTATTACAATTTAACACTTCAGCACATTACAAGGGTATCAAAAGTGCCACTAAGTAAACCTGGCAATAATAATCAGTGTAACTTCTCGTGAAAAGCTTAAAAGAAGGCAAAAGGCTACCATACAACGTAGTAATCATCTACACAACAGCCTGACCTCACGGGATGTACTGCTGAGATTTGCCCTAGTGCCATTAAGCCTGAGAGGCACAATGACAGGCCAGCAATTGCACAGAGTGCTCTGTAAGGCTCCCAAATGAAGCAATGTAATGACAGCATGCTGGAGAAATGATATGCCTCCCTGACCACTCATGTACAGGAAGGTACTAATCAACTTCTCTGCTTACAGGAGCTCCACAAAACAAACAGACAAAAGGAGAGAGAGAGTGTGGGCAACCCTAACCAAAACACATACTGTCCTTCCTTTTTCACGAAAGGATTTCAAAGGAAAGGATGTTTCAGAGCTAGATGTGTAAGTGAGCAGTACACTACCAATAAAAAGCAACACAGCAGACAAAATAATTTTATGTCCAGATTGTGGTCTTCCCAGGAGCACCGTGCGGTCATGTGAGATGAGGAATGGCCCTGTGACATGTAAACAAGCAGAAGATATCCCTTCATGTTACATTTATCTCATGGTAAATGTTACATGACCCAGCTATCTGGAGATAATTGGCCAATCCTTTATCACTATACTAATGTGCATTGCATATGGGGGACACCTCACCACTGCCACCAGACCAGAAAAGCTTTGTGCCTAAAAGCAACATGATGCCCAAATGTTTAACCTGAGAGGATGTTGAATCCTTATATATGTGTACCATAAATAATGTTTACGTTTTTAACAGTTGGTGACATTTTGGGGCTGAAACCCTGTTGACAGCCTGAGGAAGCAGACCATCTGATATGCAAACCACAGCCCGATGCTTCTGGAGACCACCCTTATATGCCTCTGTCAGAATGTTACACCAATCCCCAGCTCAGCGGTTGGAGCAAAGAGGCACACAGAGGCCATATATTTCTCTGGAACTAATCAGCATTCGCAAAAATGTGCAACCGCAATACTTGATCCCACACTTGAGGTGTTCGCTAGAAGAATGGAACCTTTGTCAGTGGAAAAAAGTCACCCACTTCCCAACTGCTAGAGACTCATGCACCGCCTGGACCAAGTGGCCATCATCATTTCAAGAACAATACGTAGCAAAGGCTTTATTTTTGGCTGTAGAACTGATATAATGGCATATAAACTTCAAGTCTACCAAACCACAAACTCCTTCTGCTTGTTTGCCAACTAGGCCCTTATTCAGTCAGACCACTTAACAGCACCTGATGCCCAAGCCTCATCAGCACTGACAAAACAGAGATTTACAGTCTGGCCACAGGGCAAGACGCTAGTACATTGTAACGCTGTCAAGCCCCACAGGGTCTGAGTGTTAGTGTGCACAGACTATTTCCTGCCACGAAGGAATTTAGCACCTAAAATCAGCCAGCACCACATGCCAGTGCTTCATCACCTTCAGTAGACAAAAAAGAGGATTTAACCAGGACAAGCAATAAAAATGAAACATTTTAAATAGATAAAATATAAATAGATGCATATAATGTTATAAATTAAATACTTTAAATAATAAAATATAAAAAGAAAAATATATCTGTAAATGTCATGTAGTTAAAATTATATACATTTAAAATATTTGAAATCAATAAATGTACAAACATATAAAATATATTTTATTAAAAATGTAATTCAACAGTGAGTATAGAAAAGTATCACCCCCCTTTAAAATAATAACATTTTATTGCTTTTCAACCTGAAATCGGACACAGTTTTTGTTTTATCCAACTGTTTTTACTCAATATAACATACAAGTGAAAGATATAACACAAACATATCAGAAAAAAAAAAAAATCTATATATATAATTATATACACCAGAATCACTGAGTTGGAAAAAGGATGACCCACTTGTGTCAGTATTTTTTTTTAACCACCTTTTGCTTTAATTACAGCCTTTAGTTTGTAGGAATATGTCTCTAATAACTTTGCACATTTAGACATTGCAATGTATGTCCACTCCTCTTTGTAGAACTGCTCAGGTTCAGTGAAATTTGATGTGAGCGTTTGTTGACTTCAGTCTTCAAGTCATTCCACAGATTTTCAGTGGGATTTATGTCTGGGCTCTGATTGGGCCATTCAAGGACATTCGCTTTTCTCCTTCAACCACTGTGTGCTCAGTTTTGCTGTGTGTTTTGGCCCATTGTCATGTTGGAAAGACTTTCTTCCCATGAACAACTTTCTGGCAGAGGGCAGCAGATTTTCCTAAAGAATTTGAAAAAAAAATTCTCATCCATTTTTCCTTCTATCCTGAAGTGCTCCAGTCTCTGCTGCAGAGAAACACCTCATAACATGATATGACCACCTCCATGCTTTACTGCAGGAATGCTGTTATTTGGATGGTGAGTATTGGATTTCTTCAAGACATATTATGTGGTTTTGAGGCTTTGGTTGCGACTAGCTTAGCAAGTCCCATACATTGTTTGGTTCCAGTTGCAGAGCAGCAGGGCAACTAGGTGACTGTGAGGCGGCATAGTCACGGGACAAAACACAGCTCTTCTATTCAGATCAAAACATTGAACAGGTTCTTCCCACTCAGTGTCAGCACCTGACATCTTGGCAAATTTAAAAGTCCTGGCTAATGCTAAACATAAATTCAGGAAGATTGCTATTCACGTTGGCACTAATGATGTTTGACTTCGCCAGTCGAAGATCACTAAATATAACATTAAAGAGGTGTGTGAACTTGCAAGTACAATGTCAGACACTGTAATATGTTCTCGTCCTCTACCTGCTTACTGCGGTGATGAACTACATAGCAGAATGATGTCAAGCAATGGCTGGATAAAACAAAAACTGTGTCTGTCTTCATTTCAGGATGCAATGCAACAAAATGTGCTTATTTTAAAGGAGGGTGATTCTTTACTATACCCACTGTAAATATTATATTCTAACATTTTTGCACCATAACTGTTTTCTAAATAAATATCTCTAACAATAACAGGTTTATCCCCAAAGCATTTTAATATACATCAGCTACCGTTTAGTCTAAAATCAAAAGGATGCAAGCAGGATCTATCACCAACTGTTGTATGTTCTTACCAAATATGTCCTCATAGGCGTTCTCCTCGAGTGTGCTTTTGGAGCTGGGCCGACTGTGGCTCTCTGTGCCATTCTCTGTGAGTGAGGAAGGGTATGAGGAAGGCAGGCTGACAGCATCTTCTGACTCACACGACTCTCTAGAAACAAACAGAGATGAAGAAAAACCACAGCTTTAGACATGACTGCTGAACAAGTGAAGAGTATTTCTGTTGGTATGGCTCATCTTTCAGTTGGATGATCACAATCAGTTCAGACAACCTGAGAACATGAAAGCATCTTTCATTTATGAGGATCTTAAATGTGTTTAATTTCCTCAACAGTTCTTCTAATTAAAAACAATGAGCAATAAGAGTTGGGACAGTGTACAAGTTGTGAATAAAAACAGAATGCATCAATATTTTATTCAGAATACAACATAGATGACATCAAATGTTTAAACTGAGAAAATGTATAATTTTAAGAGGAAAAATAAGCTGATTTTAAATTTCATGGCATCAACACATCTCAAAAAAGTTGAGACAAGGCCATGTTTACCACTGTGTGGCATCCCCTCTTCTTTTTATAACGGTCTCCAAATGGGGACTGAGGAGACAAGTTGCTCAAGTTTAGGAAAAAGAATGTCTTGTCTAATACAGGCTTCTAGTTGCTCAGCTGTCTTAGGTCTTCTTTGTCGTATCTTCCTCTTTATGATGCACCAAATGTTTTCTATAGGTGAAAGATCTGGACTGCAGGCTGGCTATTTCAGTACCCGGATCCTCCTTCTACGCAGCCATGATGTTGTAATGGATGCAGTATGTGGTCTGGCATTGTCATGTTGGAAAAAGCAAGGTCTTCCCTGAAAGAGACGACGTCTGGATGGGAGCATATGTTGTTCTAGAACTTGGATATACCTTTCAGCATTGATGGTGCCTTTCCAGATGTGTAAGCTGCCCATGCCACATGCACTCATGCAACCCCATACCATCAGAGATGCAGGCTTCTGAACTGAGCACTGATAACAACTTGGGTTGTCCTTGTCCCCTTTAGTCCGGATGACATGGCCTCCCAGTTTTCCAAAAAGAACCTCAAATTTTGATTCGTCTGACCACAGAACTGTTTTCCACTTTGCCACATCCATTTTAAATGAGCCTTGGTCCAGAGAAAACGCCTGCACTTCAGGATCATGTTAAATATGGCTTCTTTTTTGACCTATAGAGTTTTAGCCGGCAATTGCAAATGGCACGGTGGATTGTGTTCACCGACAATTCCTGTATGTGATGCAGTGCCGTCTAAGGGCCTGAAAATCATGGGCATCCAGTATGGTTTTCCGGCCTTGACCCTTAGGCACAGAGATTGTTCCAGATTCTCTGAATCTGATATTATGCACCGTAGATGAGGAGAACTTCAAACTATTTGCAATTTTTCTCTGAGAAACTCCTTTCTGATATTGCTCCACTATCTTTCACCGCAGCATTGGGGGAATTGGTGATCCTCTGCCCATCTTGACTTCTGAGAGACACTGCCACTCTGAGAGGCTCTTTTATACCCAATCATGTCATCAATTGACCTAATAAGTGGCAAATTGGTCCTCCTGCTGTTCCTTATATGTATATTTAACTTTTCCAGCCTCTTATTGCTACCTGTCCTTTTTTGGAATGTGGTCTCGTGAAATCAAAAATGAGCCAATATTTGACATGACATTTCAAAATGTCTCACTTTCAACATTTGATATATGTTATCTATATTCTATTGTGAATAAAACATAAGTTTATGAGATTTGTAAAATATTCCATTCATTTTTTACTCACAATTTGTACAGTGTCCCAACTTTTTTGGAATCGGGGTTTGTACAAAAAACAAAATGTAAATGCATGAAAATATACACACAATAACATGGCTGAAAAGCTAACCAGAATGTTGAAAGCTCAAATTAACGACACAATCTGTTTGCTTGCCTATAGTCTTTAAACAGTGGACTTTGGCCAGCCACAAGAATGTCAAACATGGGCTCAAATGTAGAGCAGTAGAAATGCTCCAGCACAAGAGGATCTCAATCATGAGAACCTGGCAGCTCCCAGTACCTAGTTACTGGGCTAAACAATCCATGTGCCAAAGATCATTCACAAGACCATGAGGAATATGAGCTATAAACAACAAGAGAGCCCTCAAAAAAGCCAAAAAGCAACACTATGAAGCAGTGTTATATCAACTTAAAAAGAAGAGATGAAGTATATGAGGTCTTTGAACCTTCAAAACATTTCATTTTCTGTATTCTTCCATCTCACCCTGTTAAATGAATGCTGATGGGTTTCTAAAAATATATTCAAAAGTGTTTTATGTTACTGTTGCTACAGTGAGTTCTAGTTGATGCTATTTTTGAAATATATTTGGAGAAATAAATATTATTAAGCATTGCCCGTTTCAGAAATGACAGTTTGAATCAGTGTCAAGATAAAATAAGGCGACAAGATTATGTGTGCCGTACACAGAACAAAACATTTGACAGCAAAAAAATTCACCTAATATGGTAAAATTACTAAACACTGAGATAATGAGAATCTCCATGTTGATCTTTTCTTGCTGTAAAATGCCTGACAGGAATTTCATTTTGCTTACTTGATTTGTAACATAGGAATCTGTAGAGGCCAATACACTGTGAGAGACTATGTAGTCAAAAACAAAAGTCAATAATTCAATGTCTAGGACTATATCAACAAAACAAATGCTTGGCCTGTGGTCCTTATCCTTTTCAACATTTCTGAGTTTTAAACACTTCATTATCCAAAAAAAAACAAATGATCTCTTCTTTGTGGGGCAAGTGAATAAGTGGAAGTACACAAATTCATTGCTTCTCAGTATTTTTTTTCCACAGCTGACATGTTTTTTTGTTTTTGTTTTTTTGTGCACCACAAATCTGTCTGGCTAGTCTTTAGTTTGAATTTATTTAAAGGGACCTAACTCAATAAATGCAAACACAAATGTAAAATGATTAATAAAGAATTTTTGAATATGCGTGACTTCATATTAGATGTGAGAACAGCAATTTTCAGTTTTGAAAAACAACTTACATTTCAGTTTGTTCATCACAACAATTTCATATGGGTGAAGACATGCACTATAGAACACAAGTCATATGGACCACTTTTATTATACTTTTTTGTCCTTAAATCTTGATAGACTATGA
Organism: Carassius auratus; assembly: GCF_003368295.1. Taxonomy (NCBI): domain Eukaryota; kingdom Metazoa; phylum Chordata; class Actinopteri; order Cypriniformes; family Cyprinidae; genus Carassius; species Carassius auratus. The sequence goes on along the minus strand of NW_020525999.1, from coordinate 55,338 downwards.
TAGCTGTATGCTTGGATTGTATGGAATAAAAAATCAATGTCAACATTCTGATAAACTTTGTCCCTCCAGAGAGGAATGCCATACAAATTTGGAACAACATGATGGTGAGTAAATCATGATCCATCACGATTACCCCTGCACTCATAAGTAAAGTACTAATCCCCAAGTGGCTTTGATTAAATTAATTTGCCAAAAGCCACATACCACTACTGACATTCAAAAAATATGGAAGATAATCATGTTTCTCACCTATCTTGAGTCTTCTTAGGCAAGCCTTCATCTCTCTTTGAATTTCTCATTATAGCAGGTGCTGGGGTGGAAGGAAGTGGAGGTGGAGATTCAGTGGTGGGAGGTAGTCCATTACCAGGCAACAAGCCTCTGTGGTTGCGGTTGGCATCATACTCAAATGTTCGTTTGGGTTTGGGCAAAGGGTTCACTGTGATTCCAGAAGAGACCTGTGCAGAAGGGAGTTCTGGGCTCTCTGACCTGGTAGAGCTGATGCTGAACCTCTGCTTGAGCTTAGAGAGTCTTTCAGACCCTGGAGAAGCTTCGGGTTCGGTGGCCACAGAACAGATGCTGCTCCGCTTGCTGCCACAAGTGCTGTCCAAGTCCTCTGTTCCACTTATAATGAAAGACTTCTGTCTGGACTTGTCAAGGCTGTAGCTATTACTAAGATACTGCGGAGGAGACGAAGAGGGACTTTCCTTCAAGGCCTGTTCAATTTTTTGAATGCGGCTGAGCACAGCTGAGGTGTCCTTGCGTGCCGAGAGCGTGCGGAGGAAAATCCCTGAGGACTCTGTCTTTGAAGGCCTCTTCTGAAACCTTACAGGAGCTTCTCGATCCGATACCTGCTCATCTTCCTCAATCTCAGGGTAGGAGCACTCGGAAAATGCTGTGCTCATCCTCCTCACACCCTTAAAGTCAAAGGTTTTCTCACTGCAGGGTGAGGACAGCAGGCTTGGGCAACCCTCGCTCCCACCTCCGGGCCTCTTCTCCAGGCAGAGGCTCATTCTAGGCAGAGCCGCCTTTCGACCCTCCCATTCCGAGATCTTTTTGCGTATGGTGACGGATGAGATGCAGGTCCCTGTATGACTGAGTGAAAGTGTGCGCTTGTGCTTGGTTGTAGGTCCTACCGAAAGAGTACTCCAGTAGAGGGGTCCAGGATTCAATCCATCCCCCACAGTGGCGGCCTGTTGAGGCTGGTTCTCCTTCTGGTCCTGGTTATTGCCACTTGGTGGGTTCTGGTTGTTGAGCCTCTTGTCCAGACAGCTAATGCTCTGAGATTTGATGAGCCTGCTTTGGCATTCAAAGTCAGTGGAGAGCGAAGCGCCACTCCTCAAGCTGGCTGTCTTACAGCTCCAGTTCTTTTGGGTCCAGAGTTTAGCGTCAGCTTTAGCGTACCTTCCCTGCTGACTGGCGTCTTCACTGCCACTGAGGTGAGAGGAACATGACTCTTTTCCAGTGGTAAGAATTGGAGGTGTGGACACAGATTGACACCTGAAACAAGCATAAATCAGCAGAAAGAGTAAGAAACCATCCAACAAATTGTGCTTGGTACAGAAGAGTGTTATTTTCTCACAAACAGTAACCATGAATAAGAGCATTAATAAATACTGTGATTTAATCAGAAAAAGTCAACAGGACAAGTAACATAATGCTACAAGTAATGCAAAAGGAGAATATTTTAGATATTTTAGATATATTTTAGAGAATATTTTAAAGGAAATGTCAACAACAACAATCTGATTTGTCAGTGTAAAATCCTCCACATCATGCCAACAAAAATAGAACAGTATAAATTAATATACGGATTCCCCCACACAATCACTTCGGAAATCATTTATATGGACCTCACAAACAAAAACTATTTATCCATTAGACTTAAGAGATATAAATGAACTCACCCTCACTAACCCTCAGCGTTTTTTCTTAGCCGTGTGTCCCCTTTAGCAACTGTTTCTCTTTGCCTACGTGTCAATCTCAACCTCCACATCATTTTCAGGCCCACTGTTCACTCAGCAAACAGACGCTGCTTACTGCTGAGCAATGAGATGAAAGATTCTGCTGACCTTGTTTAAGTCACCTTAGACACACAAACACTTTCTCATCCACCTCAAAATCGAATGCTGCTCATGAGCTTCCAGGAACTAGAACTCGACTTGCCCCACACCTCAGTGAAATTGAGGCAGGCAGATCTGATGACACAGCAGTGGTTAGAATAATAAGTGGAAGCTGGGGGGAGGCCAGATGATCTAGAGAGCAGGTTGGGACAGATCAACTAAAAACCTCAACATAACGCCCTTCCCGAGAAAGAGGGAAGAAAAAAATGCCACGCCACCTGCAGCCTCACAGGTCTTGCGTGGAAAGGAAAATACAGTCAGCCCCACACATTCACAAAATACATCATCACCAAATATTACAAATATTTCATCACATCTCTTGTCTGTACTAGACACTCGTTGCACAATCTGCTGTACCCAACTTTTAGAAATCATATTAATTTTACAAACCATACAAAATTTTGTGTTCTGAATTTTCCAAATGTTCACCCAACAAAGGCATTAATATGCTGCTACCGTCATCAAAACATGAGACTTCACTCACCAAAATCATGTACACAAAAGATCCAATTCAGGGAATTAAAGAAGAGTGTGCATTACGTCCTCTGAAGATAAAGGTGTTGGCCTCTTTGCATTAAATGGTGACAGGAAAATGTAATACTTGAATCTGACTAATATATACTGTGTTGAAAAAGACTCTTGAGGTTGGGTCTTTACAATGGATCCCTGGCTTGAGAACAACAAGTGAAGGGATGGACAGATGCCAAATCTGTCAAAAGGAGATGGAGGATATTGTTTAGCAGGGAAACCTTTGCATCAAGGCTGGTATTTATAGCACAGTTAAAATTCTATCATCTTTGTTCAGATGTTTTCCATAGAATAACACTGTATGTCTAAAAATACCTCCACGACTGCCTGGGCCGCCACTCCAACAGAGCATAAACGATTGTTTCTATAACTGCAATATTAGGCTCATGTAAAATCCTTTGCACAAAAGAAAACATCAGTTTGAGAATTTTTTCAGTGAGTCCACCATGAGCTTGTGTCTGCGGTCTGAGGAGGTTCTCTGAGAGGCTAGACAGGCCCGGTAAAAACAAGGCCCGTTCTGGGGAAGCCAGCTGGTCTGGCCACACATGGACTGAGTGGGATGCCAGAGCTGGTTTGGCTCTTCCTGGGTCTCGAGGGCAATGTCAACCACAGGCCATTTCCTGCTAGAGAACCATGCCAGGATGGTGAAACTATGAGGTTCCAGGAACGCACATCAAAAGAAATCTGTCAATTCCAGAGCCGGTGGGTTCTCCCCCACAAAATGTGGATATTTCATCTGTGATTGAGTTATTTTTTCAGCTCTTTTCTTTGCTTTTAAAAGGGGCATATTCTCAGTGCAAGGCCTACCTACCGCCACCCTCATCTGACATAAATCTGCTTCTTCAGCATCCATATTTGCTTGTGATTTACAGCTGAAGTCGAAATATCCATGTCTAGGAAGATAGGCTAACAGAAACTAAGCCATCACCGACCAACACACACCTCTTCACATAAATCACAATCTACTTTAGTAAATATCTCTGACATCAGAGAATGTTCATAGGTGATTATAAAAGTAACTCCTCTCACTCTTCAAAGACTGTTCCTTCTTCACTTGGTCTGATAGCAACTGCAGAGCCCCATAGTTAAGCAAAGGCCACACATAGAACGGAGCCTATTTTCTAATCAACTTCCTGGCTTTTGCTCATAACCAGGATGTTTACTTTAGCTTTGTATACAACAGTTTGGCCTGTGAAGCACCACTGGATTCAATTATCTACTTCAACTACTCCTCAATTATAGATAGAAGTTCTGGTTACCATAAGAAATCATTGCCTATAAATATTTCTATGATTAGTAATCTCTCTCTCTCTCTCTCTCTCTCTAGCGTCAAAGATGAAAAGGGTGTTTCAAGCATCATTAAAATTAAATTGCTTTAAGATTTTTAAGATTTATTAAAAATACAGCTTTAAGTTTGGTTTTGTCCCCATACATTAGAATGTGTCTTGATTAAGTTTATATTTTCTGAACCAAAAATAATTATCATGCATTTTTTACCACGTTTGACAGAAGACACGCACTAAAATGTAATTCAATTTAAAAATATTTTTATACCCAATAAATCTTGTTAGGCATATTTAAAACATGAATCATTTGATGACATTAAAAGACTCTATTTAAGCATGACGCATCACAGTGCAGCCCTCAAATATCAATTAACTTTGCAAATATACTTTGCTAATGTCCTTCAAACCACTATGTTTTCCTGAGTAAATGACTGCAGAAACAGATGTTGAAATATAATAAGCATTTTCTTGATGCTCCCCTGCTATTTTTGCTCAGCTTGTCACTTTGTTTCAGACTTGCTCAGCCTCAAAAATTCCTGCTTGTAGCTACATTTATTAATACTTTCTGTTTGCAAACATAAATCACATGATCAGATCGAGTATTTGGGGTGGAGAATCCCCTCAGTGATCTCTCTTGAACTACTGACATACTGTAGTGAGAGGGTCTCTCTGCCCAGAATTAATGGCAAGCTAATTTTCCAACATCTGCAATTCTCAATATCCTTCTCTTTTCCTGGCTAAAGGCCCGTTCACACCAAGTACGGTAAGGATAAAGATAAGAATAATAATAATTGTAAAAAAGTAGGAAAAAAAACATTCTGTATTAAAGAATAACAGATTCCACAGCACAACTAACGATAACTGCACACAGAAACTATATTGCTGAGTCTCATTTTATATTGTTGGATTTTTTTTCCAGCTGTTGAATGATAAAAGCATTGACAGCCAATTAGAATTCATTCAACTTTAAGGAGCTCAAGCATTTTAAGTGGCAGACATCAAACTCCAGCACATGCTTAGAATGAACAGTGCTATTGTGCATCTGTGTGGAGTTAATATAGTTACTGTTATAGTTATTGTTCTTGGTGTAAACGGTCTTTAAGAGTGACTCCCAAGCTACTGGGTCTAGGTTTACTGTACAGGTGCTGGTCATATAATTAGAATATCATAAAGTTTGAATCTAGCTTGCGCTAACTGTTGTAAACTGAAGCAGTTCCGAGCAGATGACCTATGAGGTCAGCAATGAGCATGCACCGGTGAGTCTTGTGAAAACAAACGTTTGTTAACAGGAGCAAAGTAAGCAAAGTTTCCTTACTTTAGCAAAGGACAACCATTCTCCTCTTACATTCTTCTTTACAAATCCTGGTTTTGTACTTCTAATTAGTGACCATTGATTTGTTTTGATATCTCTGCTGCATTTCCACAGGCATCACTTCTTCATCACTTTAAATTGATTATTAGGTTTTAAATATGGTTATTTTTCTTACAAAAACTTTTTTTATGGATGGGTGCTTTTTATTTCATTTCTTTCGGACTGAAGCAATGCAACACCCACTAACTGGCATTAAACAGCTTTAAAGATCAAATGAATTTTTTAAATAACTCTGACTGGATTCGTCTGAAATAAGAAAGTGATAAAAATGTATAACATTGTTTAATTGCACACTGAAATTATGTCACCTGTTGCTTTAAATGTTTGAGCTCAAATCGAGTGGATTCTGATTAACTGACAATGCTTTAACTGTTCATGAGCTGGAAAGTGATTCCAACAATATTGTTTTGTTGTTATTATCATCATCGGCTTTCTGTAAAAACCCATAAAAGCACAAACAATGGACAAAGACTGCTGACTCATCGTCATGACTGTTACCTGTCTGAGTTTTCCTGTGGACCTTTAGCCGCTCCTGCTTTTGGTGCAGTTTTGGAACTCTTGTTGGCAGTCATCTCCCTCTGATGGCCACCTCACCTGCTTAAAATAAGTTACTTTGGTAAGAAAGTTTGTCTCGTGACCATTAAAGTAAAGGTACTGAACACTACTGTGCTTGAAACCATTATGCTGATGATCGCTCTATGAATAAGACAGGATTTATGTAATGACAAACGTATGTTAACTTTTACCTGTGAACATATTCAGTGGACAATGTTGATAGAACATGAATAGTGGGAAATGATTCTTCTAGGCATTATAAGAAAGGCTACGAAAGGTTTAGACATGGCACATTTGAAATAGATACTTTGCCTATAAGTCCAACTCATGGATTAACCCTTTCTGGAAAATATGAGTCAAAACACAACAAATATAGACCTTGATCCCTACAAAAGAGGAGCCCTATCATCCCTGGCATGCACACAAATCCCTGACCACATATCATTCACAGAAAGAAAATACATGCCAGCTTGAAAACAGATGTCTACATTTGTAAAATCAGGATTCTGAAAAAGTTTCTGTCATGATGCTAGGGGTTGACAAGGCATTGCTATATGTGTTCTAAATTATTTCTACCATGATGCTATGCAGTTACTAGGGCGTTAAGGGTGGTTGCTAGAGTATTATTGTTGGTTGCTTGCTGGACCAAGTAAATAAAAAAAAGCCCACCTCAATTCCTGCTTTAACATACTGTATGGGATTTCTGGACCATTTTATTAACTGTCAGGTAAAAATCTTAAACTACATCCATTAGAAAAGGCAAATATTGGTTTTATGTCTTCTATGGGTTTTCTTTCCGACCCCCAAGCAATAATAATAGTGATTCTTGCCAAGCACCACTAATAATAGCAACATTAAATTGTGAATTGATTTCAACAATCCCGGAATATGCAGTAAAACGAAACAGCAGCAGAGCAGGTTTACATGGCCTGTTAGTATAAAAGAGGTTCTAAAATCAGTTTGTAGAGTCAGAGAGACATGCCAAAGGCCTTTAGTATTTGAAGCAATGTTTGGAGTGTATTTGTATTAATGTCTGTTTGAATAGAGTAGCCAAGATTAACAGAGCTGAGCTAGTCTCCTGGCTCATTAGATAGCGATTGCTTTTACCCATGACATTTGCACCTAAGGACTAAAAAAGACCCTGTTTAATGAAAGATATTAGTTTTACAAGCTGGGTCAGGAGTTGTGGTTTGGGAGCTCTGGGCACATGAGGAGACAGGTTAGCTGTTGAGAAACAAGGCTGCTTTTCATTTTGTCAGATGAAGCCAGCCATAACAAGTTCTCAAAATTATTTGATGAGCAGTAAATCAGACTTAAAAGGTCATGCTTTGCATAGTCCATTAAATGATTTGAATGAACAGGTCCTCTTTACTTTTTATATCTCAAAATCTAATAAAAATTAAGCTCAACACACAGAATTGACAGCATAATATTGATTATAACAAAACTTTTTTCTCTCCTTCAGACAAATTCAAACAAATTCATGTAAGTGTTATATATTATATTATATTTTGTGATAATCAATTAATGTTTTTGAATGGGCTTATGCATTGATGAATCATTAACAATAAGATCAATAACATGCATTTCTGAAAACAGAATTTCAATTTAATGCTTTAACTTGTATTAATCCAGAATTTTCTATTAACATTACTATGATCTCAGATGTTCTCCTCACCATGATCACAAGCTCTTCAAACCACCACCACCACAACCACTGCAAACTGTATTCACACCCAGAAACATCTTAATTAGCCACTCCTCACAACCACAGTGCCATGTGCATGCCACTTGCCACTTCCTCCCCTCAAATTAAAGGGCCTCATCAGAGACAAATGTGGGAAAAATCTTCCACATGCAGAAGGAAAACCTCCCATCTTGGCATGCGTTCACTCGTACTGCTGTATACAGTTTATAAGAAAGTCAATATTACGAGCACTCAAATACGGAGAGGGTTGGGTGTAACTGGGTGCACTGGGGGGCTTGTTTACAGGAAGTTATTGTATGCAATAGTCAGCCAACCAGCAGTAGAGCTGAATGCCCAACTGAGACAGATGAGGGGAGAGACAGCATTCCTTCTGTCAGCCCTTTCCTGTTTCAGAGGACTGCAAAGAACATGCATCTTCAATCTAACAGCTCACTTCACCACTTTTTACAGTTTATATCCACTCTTGATGAATAAGGCTACTGATGATGACTTGATGTCTTAATGTCAATACAAAGGCAGTGAACAGAGACTATATTGTACACTATCGTTTAAAAGATTTATTTGAAATAAAGGAATAATTTTATTCATCAAGGACAGTAAAGACATTTATCATACATCATTACAAAAGATTTCCATTTGAAATAAATGTTTTTCTTTAGAACCTTCTATTGATCAAAATATGCTTTAAAAACAGTTTTCAACATTTATAATATGTTTAATAATAAAATGGTTTTTGAGCACCAAATCATTATTTTAGACTGATTTCTGAAGGATTATATGACTACAAAGACTGGAGTAATGAGTGCTGAATCTTTGCCATCACAGGAATAAATTACATTATAATAATATCTTAAAATATAAAACAGTTATTTAAATGGTAATATTTTACAATATTACTGTTTTTACAGCGGGGTGGGGGTGATCTTTCTTACCCCAAACTTTAGTAATTTTGCAGATGCTTTTATCCAAAGCGACTTACATTTGGGGAATACATAAAGCGATTCATCTCAAAAGAGGCAAACAGACACAGGAGGTGCTCGTAATACCACATTTCAGGTATTGTTCAAATAAGTACCAGCTAGAGAGGGAAGGAATAAATAAAAAGAAAGATTATTTTTTTTATTTAAGATGGAGTAAAGTAGTATTGAAAGAGATGAGTTTTCATCTGTCGCTTGAACATTGTTAACAAATTACACACAAATGACCTCAGGAGCTGTTACAGTAATCTCATGAAATTTCAGTGACAAAGATTTGAACATTCATACAAATTAAAATCTATCTAGTTAAGAATTGAGTTTAAAGGTATAATGAGAGGTCATTATTTCAGTAATAATAGACTTTCTTTCTGTTTTGTTTGCAACAAGACCACCTACTGTAAGGTTAGAGCACCTTACTATGCAGAGATTAGTGTGGAATGTTTTCAGCTGAAAACTTCAAATTATTGTTGTTATTATTACAAAAATCACTCTAGCTGCAAAAGAAAGATACAATTATGACCAAACATAACCAAAAATGTAAATATTTTCTTTTCTATGACAATGGAGGCACACGTTTTCTGGAACCTCTTTTTTACCAACTAGACGGATTATTTTCACTGAGCTGTTGAAAAGGGAATAGCTGTAAAAATAAAGTGGGCTGAATATGGAAATATATATGACTACTGAAGCATCACTATCACTGAGACTGCAAAGCCGATTCAGCTCGATTTAATTAACAAACTACTTTGAAAAAACACAATATAAAATTGAAATTACAAATAAACAAAAATAATAGATGATGCAGTTGCTAAAAGTAAAAGTGATTTTGTCGTATTAAAAACTAGTTATGACTTGCAAATTGACTGATAAGTATAACCTGTTTACTTCAAGAAAAACTGGAAAGGAAAAAAGACCTGCAGAGTGTGATTGACAAGCTTCTTATTGAAGATGCTGTTTCACATCAGTCTGCTCTGCATGGATGACTGAAAAGAAGCAGGGTTTGTTCAAATAACGTATCACTAAAACATTAAATGCAATTACCAAAGCCATGAACTCATAATACCAGCATGCATACGCATTATGACATATCACTTTCACAGGAAACAACGGGCATATTTATTTTAGCTTGCTCACTAAAAACTGGCATCATTAAACATTCATCATTATGATTCACTACTCCAGTTTCCATGTTTAATATGCTCAGAGACCATGTGACTCTTTCATCTGCACAGTGGCACCATTTCAGTAAGAAACAATCATCTCTTTCTCTCAGATATTGATCTACAACAGGAAGAGCAAGAGCTGCACCCATTTCTCTTAGAAATAGCCAGAAAACCACATAACCTTAATATTTCATACTGAATATACTGTAAAATAAAATAAAAGCTTTGTTTATTTAGGCCTGGGCCGAAACTAAAATTCTTGGAATCATAGTTCTTGTTATATATATATAAATGGCTGAAAAACTCTGAAGTCACTGAGCAGGCACCTCTCTATTAGCAATTTCAGCAACAGAAGAGAGAACATCTCTGTTCAATGTGTCCTTGAACAAAGGGTGGTTAAAAAGTAAGCTCTTTTATCAGTGATTTTAAACAAACACTATCTTAACAGCTTCCTTGGGTGAGGGACACAGTGAGGAATGTTAAGGGTTCAAGACAAGGTCATCGGGCCACGGCCTTGTCAGCGATGACAGGTCAATTGGCAAGCGGAGCCGTGCTTTATTCAAATAGAATGCACTAATATTCGCCCCGTTCATCAATGCACACATTCAACACATCATAGTTTCTAAAAGAGGAGGAATCCTTAAACTGACAGGAAGGGATTCGTTTAATGTCAATAAACATGACACCATGGGGAGGGGTAGATTGTTTTAGTTACTTAAGAATGGAAATTGAAGCTTTGCTTGTTTTGCTGATCATTTTCCAAAGAGTTAGAAAATGAAACTGCTTATTGAACCTGAATAGCAGAAGTTAACTTGTGTTCAGTCAAAATAATTCTGCACATGACATGAACAGACCTGTGTTTTAATTCTATTTTCCTGTCTATAGGGTGAATCAGAGTCTTCAGGGATTTTTTGCACTTTCAACTTCCCCAATGCTCCATGATCAGATCTAAGATTTCCCAGATTACCCTGATTCACCCTACATTCACCATTAAACTCCCCACTGATCAGCCACTAAGCTTTTAACATCTTTATAACAAGCAGTAGAGCACAAACCACTGCATATTCTAAGCTGCTTCTACACGTCAAAACCCCTAAGAGAAATTGAACATGGTTTTGCATTCACCAGAGACCATTTTACACTAGAGAAGATTACTCTTCCTCCTTTCTTTCCTCAATAGCCTATGTTGTTGTTATTACCAAATCAGACATGACTGTGTGAGAATGGAGGTTAGATTACAGCATAAATACCAGAGGAAAGAGAGACCCCCCTTTCAGGTTCTTAGCTTGCACCGTCATATGGTCCTCATCAGGGCTCTCGCTGAGATTTATGTAATGCATGAGGTTTGCTAATGCTGCTGATACCAGCCAAGCATGTTGTGTTTAGATTGAGGCAAGAAAAGATGGATGATCAGTGCATCTGTGCTATTATGAGGAGTTTTTAAACTAAATTAAAATTTAAAAAGGAAAAGAGCTGCGAAAGGGATGTCTTTTTTTTTGTTTCCTTTTCACTCGGTTTCATTCCCGAGTCCACAGAGCTTGTGAGTAATGACAGAGGGTTTGTCTCTGTGTCGGGGACGGTGTGGGTGGAGGGAATTGTTGTGCCCTGCCGAGCTGCTTGAATGTCTTTCCTTCTGAGCCTTTCATGAACTGTGGAGCTTGGCCTGCCACAGCTCCCGGCAGCTGCACGCTCCCCACACAATACCCACGATTCCTTGCTCCCATAATGCTGACTTGACAGGCCAGATGGAACCGATTTTTTAACTCCTTTTCAGTCTCTGTCTCCCCTGACTTTCAGCTGTTTACAGTTCTTTCTGTTTTCCAAGTCACTAGCGAAAGGAGAGATTCACATATTAGGGAAACTGTGTAATGCTGCTCAACAAAGTGACATGGGAATCTGAAAATAAGTGGCAAACAGATCTAATTTGATTTCAGAGCTCATTTGATGCAATTTGTTGGGTTTCTTCCATTCATTTATGACTTTCAATCAAACCTGAATTCATAGCCATATTTGTATCTTAACAGGGCTTGCAAAATTGTTAGCCCGATATCACAGGGCTATTGTGTCTTATTATTGTATTGGGCTACCAAAGTGTATCAATCCCTGCCCGACAGGCATCTATACAGGGTCCCCCGCAGGTCATTAATAAGCCTTCAATTTAGTGGTATCATGTAAGGCCATAAATACCTTAAATGGCATAAGAAAAGTCTTAATTATAATTTCAAGAGGTCTTAAATTTGGGGATGGAAAGAGAAGTATCACAATATAGCTTAATGTGATGATTAACATTTCTAAAGGCTGTGATTTCATTTAAGAAACATGGGTACTCCACTTTTCAAAGTTTTTATGTAAAACTTTCAGAAAAGGTTCAATAGCATTTTCATTTCATCTTTCCTATAATGCCTAAAAAAGGGCAAATTCCAAACGGCTTTTTTTGTGCCCTTCAAGGGCACTTTGGAAAAGGGAGGCCTTTTGTAGGGATGTTCCAAACGAAAGTGAACAACTGACTCTCTTTACAAGGGGCCTTTCCAGAAGTCCGTTACCAGTGTCTAAAGTGGGATTTGGTCGTTCAAAATTGATTTTATATGTTATATCATGTAAATACGTAGGCCTAGTTGCCAGTGACAACCTCAGAAAAAAGTTCAACTGCAATTTAATAGGTTTGGTCGCAATTTGGAGCCCTGCAGAGGTAAACAAATATACTTAGAAATGTCTAATTTTGTGTTCCATAAAAAGAAAACACACCAAGTCAAGTAAATGGCAACAAATTTTGTATTTTTTGCTGAACTTTTCCTTTAAACAGGACATTTAATGTCAATTTTCAAGTTGGTATGATTCTTTAGGGTCTTTGCTTAAAATGCATGCCGTCTATGCAGGGTCAGAAAGCTCTCAGATTTCATAAAATATATCTTAATTTGTGTTCTGAAGATGAACAAAGGTCTTATGGGTTTAGAGGGACATGAGGGTGAGTAATTAATGACAGAACTTTAATTTTTTGGGTGAACTACCTCTTTAAATGATAATGAACTACTGCTCACCCCACCCCTCTCTTCCGTATATGGCTTGGAGGTGGTCTTATTCAAATAGTTAGCTATATAGAAACTGGCTGCAAATTGAAACAGCTTGCTGGATGACAGTTTCAGACTCAGACAAAACATAACAAACTGGCTGTGTGTGTTCTTTTCAGCTTTTCTGAGCTAATTAGCTAATTTGCATTTCCTAACTAAGTTAAGTTTAAGTGTTGATGCAACAGACTTGCATCACAGTCTATTGTGCTTGGTAGTTTATGGAGTACCACAGAGATTTGGAGGATGTTACACAACTACATGACAAAAAGCTTATCTCCTTAAAATAACACTGACTCACATAAACCTTTTATAATCTGTAGCCTTGTCAGATTGGCAGGTGCTGTTTTTTTTGTTATTACAGTGACACACAACATTAGACTAAGTTCCTTAGGACTCCCCACCCTGGACTGAAAAAGGTATTCAAGGACAGTTCAAATAAAATCATCCCCTAGACCTGGGATGATAGTAAACATTTTATTAAGGCGTATATATGACACATTTTGAAGCACATCATGTAATCTGAAGGTCAGTCATCTAGCTATTAAAGTAAGTCTCAACTTGTTTCCTTTTTTAAGTGTATGGAAATTACAGGTGCACCAGAACAAAAACCACAATGTACAGTCAGCCCTTACCCTTAAATGCAATTATCTCCATTCAGTGCACTACAATGAAAAGGATTTTAAAAGTTTTATTGTTCTTTTGTTAAAGTCATGTTTGCTCTCACGCATGAATCGCTCCCAGGAACATTCATAGCAAAAAATGCAATCACAAAGTATAACAATTACTATTATCAAGCAACTAAATTAAACAATGAAAGTGCAAAGGAAAACTGCTCTGCGTCTCGATAATAACAATTCATGAAACAGAATCTGGGAAGAAAAAATCATACATACAAAATTGCACGTATTATATTACAATGTATTTCAATGTTTGGCATGAGGTGCGGTGGAGATAAGAGTCTTGCATCCCTATTATTTCAACCGACACAGTGTGTTCATAAAATCACATTCACTGTGGAATGACAGCTATGGATCAACTACGCTTTATAACTTTATGAAAATGTTTGTTACACATTATGATGGCAGGGCTGTCTATTTTGTTCAAGGTTTGGTGTCATCCCACCCTGATCAATATTGCGCAAGCACTGGTCAGAGAACAGAGTGGCTCCCATGATTGAGCTGACAATCTTAGACTAGTGAGAAGGAAGGGTCATTGTTCCAATAGCACAAAAGACAGTCTGTTCAGAAAGTTCAGAAATAAAGAACTTGCAGCTGCAGTAGATGCTTAAACTGAAAGCAGAGGGCACTCTATACTTGAACTGTGATCATGTGACCTTCCTGTGTACCCGTGAGTGGGTGTGTGCTCAAATAAAAGCATGATTTTAGTGGAAACAACTGAAATATGCCTTTAATGAAAAACGTGTCTGTTATCAGTGCTTGCTCATTCAACATTTACATTTATGAATTTGGCAGACACTTTTATCCAAATTGGATTACATTGTATTCAATGTATTGTTTTTAATCATTGTATGATTCCCTGGGAATCGAACCCATGACCTTGGCGCTGCTAATGCCTTGCTTTATTGCTTGAGCTAAAAGAAAACTTTTGGCAACTTTTGGCCACTACACCAATCCATCAACTTGTTCTATCAGAGAAAGATATAAACCTTAACCTTGGGACACCAAACTGTTCCTCAAACCAATTCAAATAAAAAATAAAATACTCAGTCTATTACACGATTGAGTAAACAACATTCATATGAGTTGAGAAATTACCAAATAAGGTAAACAAGTTACAGTTAAACATTTTTACCACGTTTTTACAAAAAGTCAAGTTCTGAACCACATTTAGGCTACATTTAAAACATATTCTATTCACTTTGTCTTTGGCTCAAAACCTTGTGTGCTGTCTAACTAGATATCTGGACATCATGTTCTTGAGCATTTTGAGGATCACGCGCGTTCCAAATTATGCTCAAAAATGATTTCCAGCAAAGAAGCGCACAAGGATTGGACACACAGCCTTTGTTTGCGATTGAGTGTGCTCATTTTTATACGATGAACCCCGCTAGAATGAGATAAAAGTTTTACCTGAACGAAACGTCCCGCTGTTCGGTCCATTTTGTTCAGCGTCTCACATTCACTCGTAGCGATTGCAAAAACTCATCGATTTGCCGGTAATACTTGGAACTTTTCCTTAAACTTCCAGGCATGTCCGTTCAAGCGGGGTAAATCCCTCCCTACTTCAGAACTCTCTCTCTCTCTGGCAGAAGGCTGAGCTAGTCGCCCTGGAGACGGGTTGTTTTGAACCCCACTCGACTCTCCAAGTTCTCGCGCTCCCACACGAAACTAAACAGGCTGCTCTTCACATGAGCCACACAGATCTGAACTTTACACGGTATGTTACAATGGCTTTTACAATTAAGTGAAGTAAAAATATGTGCCTTTCACATTTCACACATAACTGTTTTGTCTGATGTTTCCTTCATCCTTCCCCAGGAAAAAACAGGCCTTATTTGAACAGGAATAAAAAGCCCATCGTACAAAGCGGTCTCCCGGGACACCGAAGAATATGCCTACTTGCGGGGGCTCGGGGAGATCGTTAACACCGACAATAATACTATTCCACTCTACTTTTTTGTAAATAAATATCCCGCAAACGCGCGCGAATCTCAGTAACGTTACGTTACTTAACAAAAAACACATTTTCCGGTGACTACAAAAACAACCATAGATTAGCTACCTGATAAACAACTAAAGGGACCACAAATAGAATATTATCATATCATCAAAAGCAGCGAGCGTTAAAATAGTTAACATTAACACAATAAGGTAATCTGCATAATTTATTCAGTCCGCGGGGCATCGGGAACTCAAGTGGGGGACTATGGTAATATTGTTATCCACAGACTCCACACGTTGATCAAAAACGCATAAATGCTTTGGTTCTTGCTTGCTGTTTAGTGATTAAAGCAGTTTTGAATGATTGAAACAGTAAGGTCTGTCTCCTAAAGTTTTCTCGTGATGACCAGCAACATTAAAAAAAAAAGAAATCTACTATATAATCTAAATTATTTCACAAATTATTTCTTAATTATTTTGAGTTATTTGTATAGTTATTTGAATTTTACTTAGGCCTATGTTTGAACTTTTTGGCTTTTGCACAGCTTTTGTTGCACTAAATATAGATTTACACACTTTTACTGACTGTAATGTCAATTTTTATTACATTTCAAGGAGTGTTCTGCAATGTCACATGCTTGCAGTGGTTGTATGGATGATTTGATTAACATTTTTTTCAGCAGCAGCGCCCATTTTCATAATCTTGCTGGAGGCAAACCCACAGGCCCACACTGAGAAAAGGTAACGTTAATGTGAAGAATCCTTGCTGTAGTGAGCAACATTTATTGCTTTGTTTTCTGCTGCTATGGGTTTCATTTTTAATGTTTAGAGCAATTTTGTCATCAAACATTGACAAAATTGTTTAGAGCAATTTTGTCATCAAACATTGCACAAAGAGGGTATTTTGCATTAACAGCTTTATTATATTGGGGGTGGAGAATTCAGGGCAGCAATAAGGTTTCATATGTTTGGAGTTCAATGTCTTAGCCTGCTAAGATATTTGTGATTTATCCATATGCTTCAGACATCTTCAGTTTCTCAGCAGCAGAGTACAAGCATAACACACTGCAAACAGCTGTCTAAACTGTGGTGGGCAATCACATGTATATGTAGCTTAATTTCGAGAACAAATAAAGAACCTTTAAAAAACTTGAAAAGAAGGCTGAAAAAGATCCAGCCACTTGCCTGTTAATATGCAAAAATTCTGATTTAGCTCGGATTGGATGCTGATAGGCCGCAAAACAGTAAACAAAGGTACTTCTACAATAGTTGTATTAACTTTGTATGGCAAGTTTGTGATAACAAAAGAAAAAAAAACCCTGTTAAGTGTCAAAAATTGGCAAACTATCAAAACGAAACTCCAATACAGATTCCTATGCTTTGGTAAGAATATCTACAGAACTATCCAAGCCTGTCAACTTTTTTAATCTTGGTGCTACTGGAGAGAAATCGTGGAATATCAGAATTTTGAGGAATCTGAAAACCAAACCCCCAAGATAGCCAAGTCTATCAGGAGCCAGTCTAATATTAAAATCCCGCTTTCAATAGATGAAGTTTGATGCCTTAAAAGCAGTCTCTGTTGGATTGAAACTTGTGCAAATAAGAAACCTGCAGCCAAACAAGCAACCGCAATAAGAAGCAGGGATCTGTAATTGACAAAAGCTTTATGATGACAACGTGTTCATAACCTTCTCTGGAACTCTTCCAGAAATGTGGTTTCTTGTGAGTGAACGTGATATGGGAGTCTTTCTCAAATATGTATTAAATTACTTAGATAATGGCTCAGGGACAGATATGCCACAGATCATCACTTCATCGGCTTACAAAAAATACATATACTCTAGGTGTTATTCAGAAGGAAATAGTGCAAGAAGCTCAAGGAAAAGTAGTGTTGGGTCAGTCTGAATACATAGAACAATATAGAAATGTATTTTTGTTGCAAAACCTTGAGAGACTTGTACAATAAAGCTGCTGAAACTATTATTTTTAATGTAAAACCATATTATTATGAATCGGACAGATATTTGGTATAAATTTGGTATGCTATTAAATATTGAGGTAAAATCCTAGCTTGTCATGTTACTCTCATGTTGTAAGCAACCATTTACTATATTTAACCTTGCGTCCAGATTTTGAGCAGCCAATGTCAAGAACACTATGAGGCCCAGACTAAACATCTCCCATGGTGGAGGATGCCTGTTAGGGTGATCATGGCACTAAAATATGTGACTGGAAGTGTTTACTAGAAATGGACTAATCTAAAAGCCAAACATCCCTTTTTCTAATCATTGCTGTCTAAGTTTAACCCAATCAAAACCTGATGCATTCTCAATATGGGCTCATGATAACCAAGCTCAGCAGTGGGAACCACAACATTGAGCTTAATTCTGTTGTGAAGAATAAAATCCACAACTTCTCCACATGGGCTTTGTTTTTAATTAGTCAGCAGCATATAAACTCCACAAATTCCATGTTAGTGTGTCCAGCACATCATAATAATCCATTAAATCCTGGTAGCTCACTTGACTGGTAAGGACTGTGATAAATACTTTGCATCCCCTGGGTATCCCATCATCCCTGTGATTGCAATTACGAAAGTCTCAATGCTCCTTTGGTCTTTTCTCAGAGGAAGTCGGTGAAATATGTGGCTATGTTCTTCTGAGGAGCTTCTTTTTTTAGCCATAAGAACATTTGGACATGGAATCATGTCAGTCCTGCTACATATTATACTAGATGTTTACTTAAATATTAATATTCAACCAAGTGTATACTACTATTGAGAGTCAGTTTAATTTTACTTTTTATAAACATAATTTCTGATGGATTAACTGCAAAGTACTTCTTGGGCTTTACACCTTTTAACTGTTATCCATTGAATTTAAAGTCACCTAGCAGTGGATTGCATGCAGTGAATGGGTGGCATCAGAATGAGAGTCCACACAGCTGATCAGCAATCAATTAATGTCTTTAGAAGCAAAAAAAAATGCATGTTTGTAGGAATTAAGTCCATATTTAAGTCTTTTTCCATTTAAATTATTGCATCTGGGATAAATACAAGTCCATAAACCATAATAATGCCTCCTCCAGTAAAAAAGTCCATCTACTGTTGTCTTCTCACATCAACATCCATTGACATATTTATTTAGAACTGTTAGGAATTGTTTACGCTTATAAATGGTGCTTGATATGTGCACATTTTCCTCCTGATTCAGACAAGAACTTTTTCTTTTCTATTTTTTCTTTTTTTTTTACTTTAGCAAGCTTTTCACAAGACATTAATTGATGTACATGAAGTTGTTTAGATTACTTGTGAATTATTGTGAAGTGTTTATCAGCTCTGTGAACTCACATTAGGAACATGCTGTGAACACCCATTCACTGCAGAGGATCCATTGGTGAGCAAATGATGTAGACTAAATTTCTCCAAATCTGTTCGGATGAGGAAACTGTCTCATCCACATCTCGAATGGGCTGAGGATGGGTAAATGTTCAGCAGATTTTCTTTTTGGGTGAACTACTCCTTAAACATGTTACATTGCCATGATTGAAAACATAATTACTGTTCGGTTTAAAGTATTTTCTATCATCTGTTTTATTTTATTTTATTTTTTTCATTTATTTTCATATTAAATTTCCACTTCCAAGTCAAATAACTGTCAAAAGTACAATTTACACCTGTTATAGTAGTTAGGCGCATGAGAAACATTATGCCTGACCTGTAAAATGGTTTCCTTTTCCCTGAACACATTTGTAAGGGGTCCATCAGTCATGTTTAGCAAAATGTCCAAAATACAACAACATCTGTTTCCAACAGCCCTGAATGTTCACCACACCCTTGCCACAAAATATCCCTGTCACAATCATTCTGTTGAGGCATTTGAAAATACAAAGCAGAATACTGTATTCAATACTCAAGCTATACTTGGATAAGGCCATTGCTTAAAAAAAAAAACTATGGTAAAATGCTTTGTATTATGGTTCATTTTTCAAAACGGGAGCCATTAGTGTCCCCCATGTGACCTAAAAATGAATTTAGCCAAAAAAAAATAGCTGATGCAAGTTGAAACTCTTTTGTGGTCTTCAAACTTTTCTTTGATGTATTTTTATACAATGTATATTTATAACAAAAAACATGAAAATAAAAGGCAGCATTTTGTAATTTCATAAACTTGAGCACTAACATGTCAACCCTGTTAATATCGGCTCAGTTACCTTTCTGAAAGCATAATTGCATCCTAGCATTTAGCTTGAGATAATAACACTTAAACACATAATGTGTCTGGCAAAATGTTTAAAAATGTGCATATATTTTGACATCAATATGAGCAATTGTTTCTATAGTTTCTTGCAATGTTGCTGTGACTGGATTTATATTTTAAACAAGGGTAAGGGCACACCAAAAAGAAACATTCAAGATAAATATGTCAGGAAACCATGATAAGCAAGGGGAAAGGACAGAATGCCTCGAGGGAGGCATAGACGGACAGAAAGAGAGAGAAACATGGGAGAGCTGTGGTTTGTGCCCTAATCATTTCCCACACTGTGGCCCTGGGGAAAAGACAACCCGATGATGAGGTTATTTAACACAGAGATAAGAAAGAGTGTAAAAACAGTGAACTGAAAACGGAATCTAAATTTCAGATAGGCCTATTATTAGCAACAGTAATCGCAAAACTCAGCTAAAAGCAGCACAAATAGTTTGTTATAAAATATATACATTTGCATTTTCGTATTGTCATAATGATAATTACAAGAAACAGTGACTAAGAAGCATGCATCAGTTTTCTCCGAGATTTTAGAAGGTTAAAGAGCGCCTCCTTGTTTCGGGTTCACCGTAAAACACCACAGAGTAGTTTATGACTCTCAAATGCACTTCGAATCGATCCATCCTGATCAGTAGGCTTCTGTCATCCACTGCTCTCACACGCGCTTGAGGCTATCATATCTCTTATAATGAGAGAAATTTTCTTTTCCCTCGTTCAGTCTAGCGACTTCAAAACACATTCGAGGCTCGGTCCATTTTAATTGTTCATATCCAAACGCATGCAATTTTTTTTTCTGTTATTAGCCTATTTAACCTTTACTCATTATTTTTATTTTGTTGTTAAGCTTTTCTTTATGTATCTACAGACAACTTAGTTCATTTGAAATACTCTGTAGCATTATTTTTTGTATCCATAAAAATAAAATAAATAAAATGAAGACGATATGAATCAGATAAAGAAATTCCTACCTTCTCTAGCTAAGCAACGCTTGTGTTGTCAACGTTACCTTTTCACATATCCATGCTGTGAGTTTGCGTAAGTTAGTTTTCAGTTCAGTGCGCGTTGATCTCTCTGTCCCAGTGTTTTTTGGCTGGAGGAGGAGGAGTTGGAGGGAGCGCAGGAAATGATGAGAACCGTTATGTGAGAAATGTGATATGGATAGTCTGTGTGAAACTAGTTCATCTGATAAATCCTTTCGGGTAAAATAATACTTTTTTTTATTAAGTCTTTAAAAGAGCTGTACACTGTTTATGATGTCAAAGTGGTGTATGAATACTTGCAGGATGTACGGTCACTTAATTTTTGAGAGAATTATCCTATAAGTCTAAAGTAGTCGGCTCATCTGCATCGCCGTTTTTTATCTTTTAGAACGCTGCACGTTTGACGTTACGTGAATCTAGCACTGTTCTATTTGGAAACAGCGCCCCCCGGGGACAAAAAAGGCTTTTACCATTAAATTCAACTGCGTCATTTGAGCAGAGTTTGACAGACAAATGAAGACGAGAAACCGGAATTCCGTATTAACAAAACTGTAATATGAATCAAAAGGTCAAAACAGCTCTCTTTGTTAAATCATGTACCTGAAGATTTCAGTTATTATATATACACATATCAATGACAAAGAATATAACTCTTGACACCTTCAAAAATGTACCTTATGAATACTGTCTTCAAAAAACAACAAAAGGAACTGTTGTACACCATCATGAATCTAAATCTACACAAAGCTAGAAAAGAACTGAATTGGTAAGTTAGTCATTCAAGCATATGATTTGGGAACAAGGACAAAACACATTTACTTTTATTATTTACATATAATAGTTAAATAGGTAATAAAAAAGAGAAGAGTAAGGAGAGAAGAGAGAGGGGGTAATTTTACACTGTACAATCAGACTGGAATTGTATGGTTTGTGTTTTGTAACAATTCAGAAATTTATATAAAAAGATTTAATGAATAAATTGATCACCTAATTTGATGAGGAAATTGTCACTTCTATAGCAACATCAAATTCAGTGTGACTGGACTCACAGATGTCAACTTTTTTTTTCTTTTTTTTTTCTAATTTCAGAGTGATACACCGTGATAATTAAATGGAAACTATCTGTATCAAGTGAACTCTAATAGTAAACAAGGTTTAATCACACACATTGGTCAAGGCGACAAACCTACACATCAGAAAGAAATGAACACACTGGGGTCACTGGGGGGTTGCTCAGGCAGACCAGTGAGATTGGACCTCATGGAGAAGACCCAACTTTTAGCGCAATACCAGAACCCGCATATAACAGTCCAGACCGTGAAGGCTTTTAGCTAAGCACCACGTGGCGGTCGAAGACAGACTTGCGCTGCTCTTGGACCTGCCTCTTCCAGCGCTGCTGAGCATGCTCTACTTTGTTTAGCATGTTGGAGCGAGAGCGAGAACGGGAAAGCACATCATGAGCATTAGCGAAGGGCTGCTGGTCCTGTAAAAAACAAGAGTTTATCGTTATCACATTTTATAGCATATGACTATCATTAATGACACAAAATGGGTGCATCTATTTTGTTACACACCTTTTTAATCTAAACTACCAGTACTTACAACATACATTAAATCTTGTATCCATAAAAATGTAACACATACCCCAACATCATCGTCACTCTGAATGAGCTGTGAATGGCCAAACAGCCTTCTCTTCAGTATAGGTTCCAACAGTGTCAGATACACCATATACAACAACAGAAGGCCCAGAATAGATAGATATGCTATAATGGTGCCCTTTAAAATAGAGAAAGAAAACTGTTTCTATAATACTTAAACTTAGCATATTATATATGCCATACTATATAAAGACGTTGGACTTACTTTGATGGTTCCAGAGCTCCTTTCTTCATATTTGCATTCACAGCGTAAACAGTATGCCTCCACATCTTTGCCTTCAACGGGCATCGGCTCCACCACATGAAGGCAATTACTGTGCAAATGATTACATTAGAGATGTTATGGATCAGTGAATGGAGAGTCATTGGGTTAATTAATTTACAGAAGTTACTGCAGACTTGTATTCAGACTAGTAAATCATTTACCAGTCCTTCAAGGAAACGTTTTGATTGTAGATCTGCCCAGCGATGTCCTTATAAGGTGGACAGATACATTTGCACCTGATGTCTTCTGAATTCTGAGAAAAGTGACCACACACACACACACGTTCATTTATCTACACAAATGAATGACACGAAATCAATGGTCACCATGCTTTGGTCAGATAAGAATCCACTTGACATTGTTTTCGATAAGGAAAGTGTTGATTAGTTAATTTTTATCACTAGCGTTATATATTATTTCCTTTTTTTTCGGAGAAACATTAAACATGCTAACGGCTAGTTAGCACTGCCAAATACACTACAGGTTCACAACTGCACAAAGTATATCGTTTATTTATAAAAATACAGTGACAGATGTCTTATTGTACCTTAGCTTCTGATGTTTGTGCAGATAATATCAGAATAAAACACACTAGCGATGAAAACGTCAAAAGACGGACAACTGCTCCTGAGGTCAATCGACGCATCTTTTTCTTTTCCGCTCAAGACAGCGTCGTCGAATATTAAAGAGAAATGTAGTAGAACAAAGAGTAGATGTTACATTAGCAGCGCGTGCAATGACTAGAAGTCTTCTGGTTCAAATAAACGTCAACAAAACAAAACAAACCGTGAGGGCTGGACTCTGCTTGACACATCAGCTGATCAACAGCCAAGGGGCAAGGAACTCGACCGGAAGTTGAAGTCGGGTGGGGGCTCCCATCTTTTAGCAGAACTTCACTTGCGTTAGCATTCCCATTGACTCCCATTCATTTTGGCGTCACTTTGACAGCGAATAACTTTACATCTGAGGCGTTTAAAGACTCTGTTTGTCCATTATTTATTTCTAAAGACACACGACAATGTATAAAGGGCTCCATTACCTTCTATGTTACATTATGGCCCCGTATAAACAGTTTTTGTAAAAAATAGGCTAACGATTGCGTCATAACCACTCGGCTCTCTGTCGCATTACCGTACAGACAGGAGGAGAAGCTCACAGGCAATTAACTTAATATGGCGTACTGGCGTTACATTTTAAAATACTATACAAAATAGTTAATCAGAATACTTACTCCTGCTCACTCACGACAAAGAACTCCCCGCTCAAGCTCGCCGTCTCTGCAAGATTAACGATGGCAGTTTGCACGCACAGCTACTATAAGATTTACATCTGGCAGACAGGTTGCTGACGTCGTCAAGCTTCGTTTGAGTCTGCGCGTCAGAAACGGAAGTGCTAAAAAAACGCTAAAACTGGGCTTCATTTGTCTCAATTGAGTTCCAATGGGGTCGCTGTGTCCATTTCTTTTACTGTCTATGTCAACAGCAGTCGGTCCGCGCATTATCACTTCCCTCTGGAAACACGTGAGTTGGGAACCATTCTTCCGTAAGATTGAACAACGTTCTCCCCGCTCTGTCGCTGAAAAAAACTCTCATCACTATCCAATCTGGTCAACAGAGATGAGTCACAGTTTATTTGATTTTTTTAAATTATTTTATTGGCACCCTATTTATATGTAATATGCCTCATTTTTATGCAACTTTTTATTCCAAAACCACGGTGATTTTTTTCTGATTTATGGAATGATAAAAAGACATTGAGAATTCCCTCTTCGTACAATTTAAATGTAATATGTCAACAAATTAAACAAGCATTTTGAACTTGGCTTTATTCAGTGTTTAGATTTCAGTTTTGAGAACGTATGCAAATGAGTGCATATTTAATTATGTAATGCATTAATTCCCATATTTTAGCAACTAATGTAGTTAAAGTTTTGTGGATGGGCCAGGACATCAAACGGGGCCTTCATAAGCTTCTTGTCCTGTAAAGTTCATTAGAAAACATCAATTGACTTTAATAGGTCAATTAAAAAACACTAGTAAGTATATTTTCCCCATCTTCCACATGGTGGCATTATTGCTTCTTTTATACTAATGGGATCTGCAATTACAAACCTCTTGATTTTAGTACTTGCCCTAAAAGAATTACTTAAAATCCATTGGCCATTCACAAAAGTAATGAAACCTGTTAAAAAAAGACAAATTTACAATCCCTAAAGAATTTCTTGATGATTCTTAGAGGCAACCTTCCATCCCTAACAATGTCCTCAATAAACAAAGCTTTTACGGGTTTGGAACGACATGGGGGTAAGTGATTAATGACATTTTGGGGTGGAGTAACCATTTAAATATTGAATAATGTGACATCCCCAAAGAACATCAAACGTTTTAAAGCAATAACCTTCTTTAAATCAGCTTAAATTGATTTAAGATGGTGTCCTAAGCCTAACCAGTTTAAAAGTACGGCAAACCCCTCTAAACTTGTGCTTAGGCTGGTTTAGGCTGGGGGGGGGAGGGGTCCAGCAGACTAGTCTTTATTAATCTTAATAATATACAATACTGTTAAGAATAGGTCAGTCAGAATTTATTTTTGAAGGAAATTAATACTTTCTTCAGCAATAATGCATTAAATGGTTCAAAAGTGAAAGTCAACACATTTATAATCTTACAAAACATTTCCATGTCAAATAAATGCTTAAAAAATGTATCTCAGGTTCCACACAAATATTAATAAACACTGATTTCAGTATATATGTTTTTTTTTTTACACCAAATCAGCATATTAGAATGATTTCTGAATGATCTTGTGACACTGAAGACTGGAGTAATGGTGTGTAATGATGTAATGATGATCAGATTTGCCATCACATGAATAAATTACATTTTAAAATAAATAAAAAAGAAAACAATTAAATTGTAAATAGTTATTGACCCCAAACTTTTGAACAGCAGTTTTATCTGAGTACTCTAGATATTACAATCATATTCTTCTCACCTTTAGTCTCACAGTCCTGGAAAAACACAAGAACCATGATATTTGGTTGTGAGGCTTCCTCCACATGGGAAACAGGAAGTTCGACCGACTTCAGGTTTATAGGTGCGGACATGTGGACAGGGCAGACAGGGCCATAAAAGCCATCATGGGAGAACTGACCAGGACCGCACTGACCTAGGATCAGAAAAAATGTTAAAACAATGTCAGACAACTAAATTTCTATTCCAAAGAAAGCAGTGATGTCATGTAAGTTCATTATCTAATAAAGTGCAGGCATCCTCTCATCCCTTTAGTTGTGTCTATCAGCAGAAATAGAAGATGGCATCTGCATCATAAGCTGCTTTTGATGACCGTGCCTCAGAAACAGAAACCTGGTTGTACCTTTTTTTTTCCACACAACACTGCTCTGGAATTCTATGTTGATTTGAATGAATTAAACTTTTGAGGATTTGCAGCACTGCATGAAATGACCCCTCCCAACACACTCACAATCACAAAACTTAACTCGAGCTCAACTAGCCATGAGCCTGTGAGATTATCATCAATACAGGTATGCTTCCTGCCAACTGCATAAACATAAAACACGATGTGATTAATACTCTTTCTTTTGAAACTTTGGATAACTGGGGGATGAGATCTTTCAGCATAAATGGATAATAGGATGAAATGTGGTACATCGTAGGTGTGCCCTTATGAAACAAAAATATATTGCAGTATATTGGAAAATATCATGTAATATATTAGGCATATATTCTTATATATATTTATTTTTTCCAATATATTGCAATATATTGAAAGTGGCAATCATTTGTATATTTTGCAATATATTATATAATATATATATCATCAATATATTATTAAATGTATTAAAATATATAAAATAATAGAAAATAAAAAGGGAAAATAATATATTACAATATATCACAATATATTTTAAGAAATATATTGGTAAATATATTTTCCTTTCGTAGGGTTGAACAGACTTGGTCGAAGCAATAGACAGAATTTAAAACAAAATGACAGACAAACATACAAGCTCTTAACGGACACCAACCCTCAATGTAATCGTGTGGTGAACAGAAAGACTACAGACTTGTTTGTTTGTAAGTAGTCTCTGTGAAGTCTCACCTCCACACTCTGAGATGTTCCTGGGCACACGTCACATGACACCTGCCCCTCTTCATCTTGGTACGTCCCAGGGGGGAAAAGCACTTCCCCTGATCTCCTTCATAGTATGTGCCAACACTGCATTTGACTAGCACAGAACAAAGTCAGAAATGAGATGAAACAGAGACTAAACAAAAAAGGTGCCTCAAATTAAGCTGCTAAAGGGGCACTGCAAATCGACCTGATGCATCTAAGTGAAGTGAAGTGAAGTGAAGTGAAGTGACATTCAGCCAAGTATGGTGACCCATACTCAGAATTTGTGCTCTGCATTTAACCCATCCGAAATGCACACACACAGAGCAGTGAACACACACACACTGTGAGCACACACCTATGTGTGCTCACACCTATCTATGCCAAAAATTCAAACAAATAAGAGAACTCAGCCTTTCCACAGCTGCCTGATACCGCACATCAAACATCCCTCACACACATACACAATCCCTCACCTCACTAAACACGCTCAAGGGGAATATTACCTGGCATACCCCTATGATGTCTGCTTAAAGGGAGCAGGAAAAAGTATTTTTAATGATCACTTTATAAACAGCTCAGATTTATTGCACTGCTTTCTTGGTGAGCAGCAGGATTCCTCCAACATACAGTACAGACCAAAAGTTTGGAAACATTACTAGTTTTAATGTTTCTGAAAGAAGTTTCTTCTGCTCATCAAGCCTGCATTTATTTGATCAAAAATACAGAAAATGTTTTAATATTGTGATATATTATTACAATTTAAAATAATTGTTTTTAAATTTATTATCATTTATTTATGTGATGCAAAGCTGAATTTTTAGGATCATTATCACATGATCCTTTTGTACAAATCATTCTAATATGATGATTCATCATCAAAGTTGGAAACAGTTCTGCTGCTTAATATTTTTTCAGAACATGTGATACTTGTTTAAGATACTTTGATGAATAAAAATAATAAAATATAAATATTTTGTAATAACAATATACACTTCTGGTAAAAAAAAAAAAGTCTTTCTTCTTTTTAAATAAAATCAATACTTTTATTCAGCAAGGATGTGTTAAATTTATAAAAATGATAGTAAAGAAAATATATTATTAGAATATATATTATTAGAATTTTCTTTTTTTTTTTGGAATAAATGCAGTTCTTTTTTAACCTTTTATTCATCAAATATTTTAGACAGCAGAACTGTTTCCAACACTCATAATAAATCAGAATATTAGAATGATTTCTAAATGATCATGTGATAGACTGGATGACATGTGACACTGAAGGCTGGAGTAATGATGCTGAAAATTCAGCTTTGCATCACAGGAATAAATTATTTTTGTAAAGTATATTCAAATAGAAAACTATTGTTTTAAGTTGTAATAATATTTCACAATATTACAGTTTTTTCTGTATTTTTGATCAAATAAATGCAGGCTTGAATAGCAGAAGAAACTTCTTTCAAAAACATTAAAAATAGTAATGTTTCCAAACTTTTGGTCTGTACTGTACGTCTTGTAATGATATAAGGGATGAAGCTCTGGCAGCGCCTCAAAGCTGCTGTAGGGAACTTTTGACGCTCTAGCGGTTAATAAACAGAACTGCTTGCGTCTTGCGGAAGAACATTGTAGCCGGAGCTACTTCTCTCTGTTTATGTCTATGAAGAATCACAAAGATACTGGGTTACTCCGTCACAGTACCCCCGAAGCAATCTAAAATAGTCCGAATATAAACACTTATTATAGGTGTACCCTAGTGATTCAGGACAAGCTAAAAACACGGTTTGGAAAATGGATTCATGGTGTACTCGCTTATTATGTTAATTTTTCTACATTTTGAACACAAACAAAGTTACGGACCGCAGCTCTGATTGGTTGTTTTTTACCGGGAGCGCATGACTTTCTGCAAATAGCAATAGGACCACTGGGAGGAGCCAGAGGAGCTTGATTTTTTTCACAAATTATCTGTCTCATATTCTACTGTCAGGACATAATGACAGGTTTAATAAATATTTCAAAAATTACAAAAGTTCCCTACAGCACCTTAAGCCCTATATATATATATATATATATATATATATATTTGTTCATGGACTTGTTCTGCCAAGGGATTTTTTTTAAAATTGTGGTTGATAAAAGTTATTTTCTCTAACATTTGGGGGTGAAAGCTAACTTACAGTCAGTTTTTGATTTTATAAATCAAATTAAATAGAATGTATATCGTGATGAAAAAAATCTGCCGTTATGAAATGTTATTAACAATTATCAGTTATTATTATAAAATAAGCATATAGCCCTTAATTGAAGTACGTTAAAATAAACAAAATATTATAATAAACAAAAATTATAATAAACAAAAACAGTAGCTAATCCAATGATTTCAAGTGGCCTCTTTTCGCCAATCTTTAATTAATTTAATTAAACCCAATTAAACCGCGACCTCTGCAGGCGCTAATGGTAACAATTTAGTGAAGCGCAGGTTTAAGAAACTCCACACCGCAGCGAGGCGCTACTGGTCCATGATGTGACGAACACGGAAGAGAAAACCGCCAAAGGAGAAAAACGAGTGAAAAGGAAGAAAGAAAGGCTACAGGGCAGGTTGTTGTTGTCATTGGCAGGTACCTGTACTTGTTTGTCTGTCATCTAAAATCGCTCTCTGGTGATACACCATACCCGAAATGGACCCGAGCACGACCATCCTGCGGGTGAAGAGGAAGAGAGGCACCGACCCGGCGGACGCGCTGCTGTTGGCCTGTAAGCGGATCCGTCCGGAGGCCACAGCGGCTCAGCCCCGCGAGGAGAGTGAACCAGAGCCACAGGAGCCCAAGATCGAGAACTCCGTGTTCAAACTAGTGGCCACCGTGGTGTCACAGGTACTGTCTGAACGGAGACACGAGCTGTCTGTGAGACTG
This sequence comes from Carassius auratus, assembly GCF_003368295.1. Lineage (NCBI taxonomy): Eukaryota > Metazoa > Chordata > Actinopteri > Cypriniformes > Cyprinidae > Carassius > Carassius auratus. The sequence goes on along the minus strand of NW_020525999.1, from coordinate 25,732 downwards.
TATCATGTTTGGTGATATTATTATTATTATTATTATTATTATTAGTTAATTACACAAAGGTACCAAAGATATAAGTACAGAAATCAGAAAATTGCTTATAAAGAAGTGACATTACAAGCAAAGCATCGTTTATACATGTGTATATAACAATACATAATTAAATAAATAAATAATCTGGACAAAAGCAAACAAGTCTGCTGTTTTATAGGCCTTAGATTTTTGGAAGATGAAATAGTGTAATATACCGTTAACCTCTTTTTTTATTAACTTTGGTGAATATGATGTTTTTGAATACAAGTAATAATGGGTTAATTATAAAGCATTCCTTAATTTGTTCTTTTTGTGTATTAAAGAAGCCAAATAGCACATCCTTAAAAAAAACTAAGAGAACCCGGAAGCACATTGTCAAAGATAACATTAGAAAATTAAATCCAAAATAGCTGTGTGTGAGGAAAATCGCAGAAGATATGAATATCAGTTTCATTAGGAGCACCACAGAAAGAACGGCTTGTACCTATGACTGATTTAAAGTTTTTCAAAAACACTTTAGATGGATTAAATCTGTGTAAGAGTAAGAGATTTCTGTAACACTGTTAGTATTTATATATTTCAATATATAATAGTCCATACCTTTTTTTCCAATCATTATGGTCAACCAAATTGTTCCAATAAGACACCACATATAAAACTGTCACAAGCTCCTAATTTACATTTACTTATGTTTAGATTAAGACCTGAAGCTTCAGAGAAAAGTTTTATACAATTAATTTGGGAAACAAAATAAATATTTCTCGATCCGCTATACAGATAACCCGAATACCGCCTTCACCAACAAAAACTGACAGTAGCTTCACTCAAAGAAGAAATAGGACACCCTTGTCTGACTCTTCTAGATAAACTAAACCTCTAAGTGCCATGCTATAATATAATCGAAGCGCTTCCATTGTTGTAAAGGGTTTTAATTACTATTAATTACTACTTTAAATCTGTATGATCATAATTCTTGTCTGTTTTATTGTCATTGGCTTTTATAGTGTTATATATGTCCGTTTTCTTTACAGGATGCTCCGGTACAGCCACATGTCCGTGAGGCTATGGCTCGGCCACGTCTCGCCCATCATGCCTTGCGGCCATCCCAAGGAAGCACTCAGAGGATCATCGGTGATCTGCGCAGTGTCAAATGGAGCACCAGGCGAGAGGAACGGTACCGGATCCTGTCCAGCCACCGGGCCGGACTACCGGCAGAGCCTGCTCCGGCAAGAGGAGGAGAGGAGAACAACGACAGGCAAACAGAGAGCCACGACGGCCTGTCTTTGGGAGAGGTGCAAGTGTTTGATATTGTGCATGAAGAGGAGGATGTTAAGATGCCTGGCAAGGTAAAGTAAAACATTTTTTCTCAGTCAACTTCCAGTAGTATACATCTTGGATATTTTTTTTGTATATAACCTCTCCAACTCATTTGAGATAATGTTCACAAGTTTTTATCAATTAATTTTGTTAGAAATATGTCTGCACAATTTACACTGGTCTTCAAAAGCCTCAACTTATGTTCAGGGTGGGCAATACGGCAAAAATATCATGATTTTTTTGTCATGTTGGTTTTACTATTTTGCAAGTTGTCTGAGCATTACAGCCAAATTAATTTCCCTATTATAAAGAAAAAAGTCTTTCAAATTAACAAAATATATAAAAAATAAAGGTGGATATTTAGGCAAAGTGGGCGAAGATAAAAATCATTTAATCTTTGGTATTTAAAAATGATCAAAGATACACATTCAAATAAATCAAACAGTGTTTTATTTTTAGGTACCATAGGTGTATTCAGCAGGAGCATTCAAGAAATTGAGTGAACAAATATAAAAATAAAACACTATATAGATTGTTTCCCAGGGTGTCCGCAGGTCCTTAAAATGTCTTAAATTCGTACAAATTTTTGGTCACATCGCCACTAAAATATCTCCAGTCTGATGGAACTAATAACAGTTTAAAATCATTAAACAGACCAAAGATTAACCGATAGTTACTGCGTCATCAGACAGAAACGCAGTAACGCTAGCAGAATACAGGTCGAACAACCTTCTTTATGTATGTTTATGTATTTATAATGTTCTCAATAATAATAACAAATATAGGCTGAACAATTGAGCATAACAGCAAACACAAAGAAACCCAAAAGAAACACACCAAAGGAGTTATTTTGCTGATTATTCTCACGATTGAAAATGTTACATTTGAGTTAGTCAAGTTACTTAAATGTGCGCTGTAGCTCGATACTACAATGTTTCTTCAAAAGCAGATTGTGTAGACATTTTTATCGTCCACGATCAAGAGTCGTCATATCGCAGGTTTTTTTTTAAAATCTCCTTATTAAACTGACCAAAAGTATAATTGTTCTTTGTCCCCAGACTGTGTCTGACCCGGAGACAATCCTGTGTAACTCTGTGAAGATGATTCGTGAGAAGCTGAGCGTGTCGGGAGATGGGCTCGGTTCTGAACATCGAGAGAAAGAGGACGATTACGTGTATGACTTGTACTACCAGGAGACGGCCGCACCAGGCTGGATCCAAGACATTCTGTCTGTCAGACCCTACACACAAGAGGGAGAGCTGGTTAGTTGTAGGGTTATTCTATTTATATAATTATATTATATTTTTGTATTAGCTTCTCTTTTTTTTTTTTCTTATATTTTTTCAATTTTAGTTACATGTTTTGTCATAATTTAGTTTTTTATTTTTATTTTTTTTTTTAGTTTTAATAAATCTTAATGATAATAACCATGGTTAGTAGACAATCTCTTTGACACCTTTTTACTTTTCAAATACACAGGTCCCTGATGAAGTGGCCTGGGAGGTGGAGGTGTATGAAGATGAGGATGATGAGAACGCTGAAACCAACTGGAGAAATGACTACCCAGATGAGAGCAGTGGGGATGACAGTGATGCAGAGGAGCGTTATGGAGGTCATATATCTAAGCTATTATATTTGTTTCTCTCAGGCCCATCATTTTTAAATATTTTTGTTTCGGGCCATGTGTCAGCAAGAATCTGGTGATACGATACATATCAAGATACAGGGAATTGCGATATACAGTATGTTGCAATACATTGCGATACTGTAAGCAAGGCGATATATTGAGATGTTTGCTATTTTAGGAATAGGATAATTTTAGGAAAGCTGTTAAGAACACTTCAACATATGCAAACCTTTAAAAAAAAAAACGTTATTTAACCAGAACACAGTGGGATCTGCGTTTGGATTAATTAGTCCATAACATTCAACATCATTGATCCAGTTTTTGTGCAGTATGAGTAAAGGGTGGAAAATAAAGTGCTTGCTGGATTCTTTAAATTAAACGTAAGCTATTATAAACGGGTCTATATTTTTAGACCCTGCTTTAAAGGTTCACAGTTAAAGTAAAAATTGTAACATACAATGTTATAACATTTTGATCTGAATAAAATAATTACATTTGCTTAATATCAATGAAAAACATGAATATGAAGGAACATGAAGAACTGTGTGAAGAACGTGAGCGCACACACACACACACACACACACACACACCCCTGCATGGCCCCCTGATGCACAAAAATGTTAGAATATTTTGGGAGGAAGTGGGCAGCACTGGACACGTCTTCTTCAGGGATCTAATACAAATATGCAAACAATGAATGGCAATTGTAGAAAGTAAAAGCTGAATCCCGGACATTTTGAGCTATTAAGAAATCCCTGTTGGATGCATTTTTCAAGGTCCATAGAGAGGACATAATGGTCACCTTACCTCAGCAAAGCAGCACGAAGAGACGCTTCTGAAACATGGCGCGCACAGCTGCTTTGATTGTGGCCGTGATCAGCTCCGGTGGCCGTGGAGCTGTAAAGCGCAGCATATGTGTGTGTTCTTTAAATATTGGATGCGGAGATTGTAAATTTTACACACCGCCTGACTTTTGTCTGGATGTAAAATCAAAACGAAACAGCAGCAGGGAACTTCACACTGCTCCAGAGATCTGTTGAAGGTCTGTGTGAAAATGTGGGCCAGATGGTCAGCAGAGTTTTAGACGGGCAGGTGAAACACTGCCTGGGCCTGAAGCTTTCCTAGTCCTCTTTTTTTTTTTTTTTTCTGAAGACTATGTCCTCAACACAGACCTTAAGCGCAGGTTGAATATCATCGTATCTAATGTATTTTTCTCTCTAGGCTGCTGGAGTGAGGAGCACTCGTACAGCAGGAGGAGCTGGGAACGGTACCAGCCGGACATGGTTGAGGAGTTGGAGAATGACCGAGATGAGGAGGAACGAGAGAGTAATGATTCTGACTGAGAGCCTCTGTGTGTGGGTACGAGCATGAGAGAGGCCATTTTTACTGACGCGTGTTGAGTGAAGCTGTATTTTCTTTCGTCAAAACTGAATGTGTGTGTGCGGTAGCCCATGTGTGTGTCCTTGTGTGGGTTGCTTTGACTTGTGTGTTAATGAGACGAGTGATTTACTATTTGCAATATTTTGCGATTGTTTGATGTGAAGATAGTATGGAGAGAAAATGGTGATCTTTTGAGTTTGTGTAAGTGTGGGGTGCTTTGTGTTGTCAGTTGTGTGTGTAGTGTTTGTATGTTCCCCAAATCTAAGGGGTGAGAAACAAAATACCTGTAAATATGTAGATGTGTATAAAAAAAAAACAATAAAGACTTCAGAATTAAACTGAAAATACCATAAATTATTTATTCAATCAGTTCTTGTCTAGCGTGTGTGTGTATGTAAGTTTTACTGATATAATATCAAATAAATTAATAAAAACTTGTACACAAATGCAAATGACAATATTTGGAAAGCTGTTCAGTGTTTTTCATGCTACAACAGAATCACATCTGGACTTCCATAATGAGATTACTGGGATTTTCACCTGTAACAATGTATTACTTGTCTGGCCAATGGATACTTTGGATGATTTTGTGATAACTGAATGATTCAAGAGCAATTTCCATGACACTTACACTTAGTATTGTAATATAAATTAATTGGGACACTTTTTTTCCAAGTTTAAATTGAAGTTAACAGAATTCAAGAACAGATAATAGATTTTTATTCTTATATTACATGACATATTTGTAAAATAATGGAAGATTAGGTCATGACTCAAAAGTCATGAAAAATTCATGGAAATTTATTGGGGTGTATGAATCCTGTTCCTCTTTATTCTTATCTAACTTCTTCCACAAGTGAACACGTGATGCTTCACTATATGTAAAGAAGCATAGCAACAGATTTGAGTGTTCAAATGCATACAATCACCTTCCCTCTAAAAACCAGCTAAGGCATGTGGGTAATAACACAGGACTGACCTCTGGCCGAGACGGAACACTTTAAATACTAGAAGAGGCCTGACACAGTTGTGCCAAATAAATCCCAGGAAGGAAGATGAAAAAATAAAATCTCCTTCACTTAAAAAAAAAAAAAAAAGAGATAAATAAATTGACAGACATTTAAAAAAACAGATTCTAAAATAAAAACCATTTGATAAAAAGAAAAAAAAAAAGGCGGCAGGGGGGGCAAAAATGTTACATAAACATCATCAAATTCTTGGTTTGAAAATGTTCTTCATAAAGGCACACCCAAACCACTGCATCCTGTTTATGTACTCATTTCTCTGACGGACATACAGATGGTGTTTTTGCGTCATGATCTCTCCGGTACCATTATGACCCAGAGCTTTGAAATGGCCTTCATTTCCACGTCATATAGTTCTTAAGGTCATATCTCTAATATTCAGTGCACCATGACCTTAACCCTTTTATAATCAATAAAAAGAAGAATCCAATGCAGTGACATTAAGAGTGCATCTGTGTCTTTAAACGTTTGGAGGATATTTTTCCAGTTTCTCCAGATATTGGTTTCCTCTCCCCATACCAGTGGGTTTGTGTCAAGGGGGTGCAAGTGTTTTAATCAACGGTGTCTAACTCGGTGAGCACACAAAAGCAGGTGAACTGGGTGAAACGGGTGATGGCACCTGTGTAAGGGAGACACATTAAAAAGCATCACTGTCAATGTCGTTTTGGTTGTTAATCAGTGTATTTAAAGGATAAATTAAGGCTATGGTACTTACGTAACAGTTTAGTGATGATGGGCGGGCGCTTGGACTCTGGAAGATAGATACCCAAGAAGTAAACAGGCACTCCAGAGAGGGCAATAGCAATTCCGATGAGTGAGTTGAGTGTGTCAGAATACAGTGGCACAGCCACCAGGAACACAACACACATGCAGAAGATGATGGGATACAGCAGACTCAACTGTATGCACAAAGAAGAGAGGAAAGCAACATTAATTCACACGCAGTGTCACAAAATTGCACCTTATATTAAGGTGGAAACTCAATCTGGAAGGACAAAGACAAAAGCTTGTCTGAAATCTGTCATTTCAATTTCCCCTTCTCAATTATATAATTTCAAGAATCTGAACAGCTGTGCAGCGGAAACCATTGATCCACACTTTTCATGGATTCTTTAAAAAAAATTAAAATAAAAAATATATATATAAAAATATAAAACAGCATTTATTGAAACAGGAATATTTTGTAACAATGTAGATGTCTTTACGTTCACCTTTTATTAATTTAATAGCCTTGTTAAATGGTTCTTAATCCTAAATACAAGTATATAAAAAAAAAAGAACAAAAAAAAGTGCAGACTCCAAACTGTTGAACTGTAGTGAATATAACGGTAGAGCTGTTTGTAATGGGTTTACTTGTTCACACACACTTTTTGCATGTTATTTTTAAAAGTGCACTTTAGTTTTTTCATCTGTACAGTCTCTCTATGTCCTCACCTTCAGTGGTCGGGGCCTGTCTGGCTCTTTCCAGCGAAGGTAGATCTGCCCGGCAATAGACAGGCCAACGAAAAACCAGTAACTGAAGCTGTAATAGTTAATCAACTGGAAAACATCCTCCACTGTAAGATAGATCAGAGCCATGGCACACTGCAGACAGAAAGCACAAGCTAAGTGACTTGGTCCACTAGATGGAGACAGAAAACATTAAATGTCCCAGACTTAGAGATTCTACAATTGCATCTGTCTCTAGAGCTAAATGAAGTATGTAAGAGGAAATAAAAACAAAACAACTCATAATAATAAAAGGTATATATATATATATATATAAATACATAATTTAACACTGGTTTTATTATTATATTAAATTTAAGTATTTTTAAAAAGGAGAAAAATTCACAGGAATCATATTGACTAAAAAAGATGCACTTGCGTTAAATAGCAGAGCTGGAACCGGTGTGAATCTCTGCACGTGAATCATAGACAAAGCATCTGGAAGATGACCTTCTCGAGCTCCCACGAAGAACAACCTGCAGCAGCAAGAGATCCACTCTTTATTCAAATGTATGCGCGTTATCTGAAAGTGCACCTAATCAGGATTATTATAGTTAATTAAAAGCATAAAAAAAAAAAAAAAAAAAAAAAAGTTACTTCATAAACTCGAACTGAAATAAAAAAAAACGAAGTTGTAACTTTATGTAATTTTAAAAATAAAATGTTGCCTTGGCAATAATTAATTTAGTTTAACTTGATGTGCTAAAATAATTCAAACTGAAATAAATACATATTTCAGTACAGACATTAATAAGCAATAAACAAATCCCACACACACTATGCAAAAACTAAAAAAACTAATTATTAATGACTACGTTTCGTTTGTATGACTTTCATCAGGATTTTTTTTTTTTGTTATTAATAAATAATTCGATTTTTTGCATAGTGTGCAGCATTTGATTTTTGCTTTCTAGTTTTTGACCTTGGTGGTCTTGGTCTCGTACGCACCCATCTATTGCCGTCACGTGTGCAGATTTTAATTGTTAATTAAAGCTGCAGTAGGTAACTTTTGTAAAAATATATTTTTACATATTTGTTAAACCTGTCATTATGTCCTGACAGTAGAATATGAGATAGATAATCTGTGGAAAAAAAACTCAAGCTCCTCTGGCTCTTCCCAGTGCTCCTATTGCCATTTGCAGAAATACACAGCTCCCGGTAAGAAACAACCAATCAGAGCTGCGGTCTGTAACTTTTTTTTGTGCTCAAAATTTACAAAATGTATATAATAAGTGAGTACACCATGAATCCATTTTCCAAACCGTGTTTTTGGCTTGTCCTGAATCACTAGGGTACACCTATAATAAGTGTTTATATTGGGACTATTTTAGATTGCTTCGGGGATAGCGCGGCGGAGTAACCCAGTACCTTTGTGATTCTTCATAGACATAAACAGAGAGAAGTAGCTCCGGCTACAATGTTCTTCCGCAAGACGCAAGCAGTTCTGTTTATTAACCACTAGAGCGTCAAAAGTTACAGACTGCAGCTTTAAGTACAGACAAGTAAAAACTAATAAAAATTACAAAAACAACAAAACTACTAAAACTTTTAAATTTAATTAAAACCAAACAACTAATTTGAAATATAATCCAATCTACAATAGTATCAATGATATTATAATAACATTGTACTTAAAAGGACTAAGAATTCAAATCAATTAAGCAAACCAAATGCACAAGTGCACGGAAAAAAGACAAAAGATACAAAACATCAAGATTGTATGAAAATGAGTTTCATACATTTCATACATGAAGCCAGTGCAATTGTAGATGGCCACTTTCAAAATGCAAGAAAAACATGAGAGAAAAGACTACAGCTAGTGTTCTGTGATGCTATGTAGACATCAAACTTCAGACCGACCTGGATGCAGCAATGATGGAAGAATTAAGACCTCCGTAACAAGATAAAGCAACCGCAATAGGGATAGTCCAACTCATCACTCCCAGAGTGTGGTCTGCAAACGTCTGTGGGACAATTAGGAAACATTAGCCATTACACTATGGACTCTACAAACTCTAGTTTCGTCCCAAATGATGCACTATACACTATGCACTATGTACTCAACCATTTAGTGTATGAATTATATAAGGTTATTTTGTCATTTATAATCAGAGTCTGATGGCCCGTCCCCCTTCCTTACGTAAATAAATCTGTGACACTTGAGTGCATGAAGTGTGCAACATTCCACACTTAGTTTTTTCGGTTATTTGAGTGCATCATCCGTGTGTAAAATGCACTTTTTTTTCTTTTTCGAATTTCCAGTGTGAATGCACTAGTCACATTATTTATATTACAAAACGTCATAGAATAGTGCATAGAAAAGGTATGTGATTTGGGACACAACTATTATGACAGTCACATGAACTCACCACAGCGACAGCATCACTGGCGAGGATGGCACTCATGTCCAGCACAGCATAATAGGCCACATTTGTTAGGATGTAGATTATCGTAACAATCGGCATGGAGATTGCAATGGAGAGAGGAAGGTTCCTGGGACATGCATGGACAGATGTGTTAGCCATCTTATGAATACCTATTTTTACATACTGTATCTTCACAACAGGTACAGGAACTGAGGATCAAGTTTGTCTCAAAGAAGTACCTTTCAGGGTTCTTAATCTCTTCTGTGACAAAGTTAAGTGTGTCCCAGCCTGAGTACGAGAAAAGAGCCGAGTACAAGGCCAAAGCGATATCTCCTGGGTCACGAGATGAGCCTTGGAAAGAATCCTCAAAGTTCATTGTGAAACCTGTGTGAGAAACATTACAAAATACTATAATGATGAACACCTTTTCAAGATCAGTATGTGTGTGTGAATGCATGTTGTATTGTGCTTTTCTTTTACTCTAGCATGACTGATGTTTGTACATTCTGCTCAGCGAATACAAAAGAAAAATAACCTTTAGGCTAATTCTTGCACATGTAAAAGTTATGCTTATTAGTATGCACTGTCCCTGTTAAATAAACTAAGGAAATATAATTTAAAGGGGTCAAATGATGCGATTTAAAGTTGTCCTTTCTCTTTGGTGTGTTACAAGCTCTTGATGCATAAAGAAGATCTTTAAAGTTGCAAAGACTAAAGTCTCAAATCAAAAGAGATATTCTTTAAAGTTAAGACTCTGCCACCCCCTTAAAACAGCTTGTTTAAAAACGCCCCCACATGTCTACGTCACTGTGTGGAAATATTTGTCTAATACCCATATTCTCACTCAAAGAACGAAGGCATGGTTTCAGTAACCACAGTTGGCACTTTATTTGGCCTTCCGAAAGTAGATGAATTTAGGATTTTTAAGATTACTTACAACAGAACAGCAACACATTTTATGGACGACCGTTTCATGAACCTAGGAGGAGATCATTCTGACTTTGCTACGACTATCTGGCGCTTCTGAATCAGCTACTGGAAGTTTGTTTTGTTATTAGTTTAAGTATTTGCTGTTGAATGTTCAAATGCAGAGTTTTGCATGTCGCGTTTGTGTGTGTGTGTGTGTGTGTGTGAGAGAGAGAGAGACGGTCATTCAGTGGAGTCAGTGGTCTTAAACATCTGTGGCTTGTGTACTGCAAACACATACGAGCTTCATCACTGTGTCTGTCACACCACTCTGTTCCCCTTTCATGCTTGAACTGATGGTAAAACTAAGGACATTAAAAACTGTCTTCACATTTATTTTGAAAGATGAAGCTCGCGATTATGGAAAGGGGCGTTACATTTACGGCGAGTGCTTGTGGTGTTCATCCAATCACAATGCACTGGTCAGTTGGCCAATCAGAGCAGACTGTGATTGTCGGAAGGAGGGACTTTGTAGAAAATGATGCGTTTGAGAGAGGCGGGGCATAGGGGACCTACAATAATTTACAGTATTTGAAAAATAATGTTTGAACATTAAAGCATGTCAGCATATTCTGTTACACCAAATAATGATCTTTAAGAAGCATCATATGGCCCCTTTAAAAAAAAAATAACTAATGAGAGAAACTGTAATTCAAGCCTTAAAGATCACACCAAATTTTATAATTCTGTCAAAATTCTTTACGTAATTTCAAACCTTTAAGATTTTATTTTTTCTGCAGAATATAAAAACAAAAAATCTGGAGTGACCGGTTTGGAGTGACATGAGGGTGAATAAATGAGGGAATTTTCTTTTTTGAGTGTCTATCCCTGCAAACTGATCCAGAGCTCATGAGAGAGCAACATTTGGCCTGGACACAAACAATCAAAACATTTGCAAAAACATCTTTAAAAAAAAGTAAATTTTTTACCTTGGCAAAGTTTCACTATCCCTGTGATGATAATGACAATGAGGGCCAGAACTTTGGCATAAGTGAAGACATCCTGCACCCTGGTACCCCACTTGACATAAGCGGAATTAATAAAGGTCAGCAGGCCTGCAATATAATGAATAGTAAGCATGTTAGCATAAGAATACATATGTTGACAAGTACTCTGACTAGTTAAGGCAGGAAAACTCTATGCAGATTTTGCACAGATTTGTTCCCCTATTTGCAGTCTGGATGAATCAACACTAGTTGCTGAATGTCAGTCTGCAGACTTTAAGCAATCGGAGATGAAACAGACTCCTATTTTATAGCTTCAGACTATAATTTCATCCAGTCAGAGATCAAACATGTTTAATATTTTGCGCCATATTAAGATCACATTGTTTTACTTTGTTGTGAGTCTCCTAGAAAAGAGGTGCACGTTTCTCTGTAGTATTTTTTTTTTGTTTTGTTTGGTAGCCTTTCAGTGCATGATGCTCAGTTCTTCCACTGTAGCCATTTACAAAGTCTGCAAGTGTATGTTGCCTAGTGATGCAATGCATACCAGCCTTAATGTGAATGACTACAATGAAATGCTGACAGTTTTTTTTCCACAACAACACAATATCAGTTAATCCCATAAGACGGCAATAAAAAATAAAGTAAATCAATACATGAACTGATTAGTGGGGAGCAGTAAAAGTTTGATTGCAGTCATGGCAACTGTAACGTTTTCCTCTTTTATAATGGCATGTCTAATGACGCTGTTGAAGGTATCCAAGTGAAACGGGAATATGAGGAGAGGCTCCAGAGAACCAGAAGAACGGGCTTCATGAACTCAAAAACAAGTTACTCATTAACTTAATGGGTCTCAACAGCTTATCAGATCTCATGGTGAGAAAACCGAAGAAACAGAGTGAGATAAACAAGAAATGTGAAGAATGTGAAAAACAAGGGTGTAGAGGAACAGCATGAACACATTACTCACAAATACAGGCAGCAGCAATAATCCGAGATGCAGAATATGGAGGCTCACAGGTGGGAAAGAGTGGCTGAACCAAGTAGTTGGCAAAAGTTATGGCAATTACAGCCTGGCTTGTCGGTTCGATGATAAGCAGTGATGTCCACAGACGTATAAATGCTATGAAGCCTCCGAATGACTCCAGGATATATGCGTAGCTTGCACCAGACTTTGTGATTGTTGTGCCCAGCTCTGCATAACAGAGAGCACCCACTACTGAAAAGATGCCACCAATGGCCCAGATAACAAGAGACAGTCCATAGGAGGCGCTGTACATCAGAACGCCCTTTGGCGACACAAATATGCCTGAGCCAATCATGTTTCCCACGATGAGGCTGACTCCGTTCAGGAGAGAGATTTCCTTTTTGAGCTGCATGCTCTCTCTTGGTTTTGAAAGGGCTGTGGAATCCTCAGGCTGGCCGTTCAGCTTTCTGGATTCAGTGTCGTTCTCCATCCTGTCCACAGGAGTACGTGTTGCCACTCGGAGACAGATGGGGCCCTTGTTGATCTTATCCAACCTGACAGAGAGCAAATAAGTTATATTAGGAACAATAGCTGTTGCTTAAAAAAATATTCTGTCATCATCACTCACACCCATGTCATTCCAAACCTTTTTTTTTTTTTTTTTGGAAATTGAAATAAACCATAAATAATAAAATAAAAAACAAATAAATAAAAGAATAAAATATCATCAGTAAACAAAAGACTTAAAACTAATATTACCTGCCAACTAACAGAACAAAAAAAAGTATTCAAATTATAAAATTAATGAACTAAAGCTATATCAACATTCAAAATATTAACAAATATTGTAACAGTATATAAATAAAATATTACAATAATAACACTACAAATGGGGTTCAGAGTTGTTTTGGACCCCACTGACTCTCAATGCATCGAGAGAGAAAGAAAAAAAAAACTGTTCTTCTAAGAAACATTCTTTAAAATGTCTTGTGTTCCACTGTAGAAAGAAAGCCAAACAGGTTTGGTCTCGAGGATGACTGAATATTGACAGGATATTCTTTTTGGGTTGAAATATTTTGTGCCTGTTTGCTACTGCAAGATAATACTGGAGATCATGCAATAACCCCACACATAATTAAAAAGTCACATCTGGCCTCCAATGTCTAGTGATAGTGTGAAGTCAGTATGGGCCAGTGTGATAAGTAAAGTATACTACATGCATGCAAAACGTGCTGTTGCTAATTGATGAAGAGCTAGTGTGAAGATTACATCATTGGGATAACGTTAACAAGAAAGTATTTCTTTGGTCAAACATATTCATTACCCATCTCCCACTCAGAAGCTGAAAATGTAAAATTTAAAATGAAAACGATACATTTAATCCTGAGCTCAAAGGTCTATTATGGGTTTCTAAATATGAGGAGAAAAAGAAAATTCACAAATTTACTTCTGACTTGCTGTTTGTTGACCCTCTATAAATCATTAAGCATGATGTGTCCACTGCTGCCACCTCTCTTATTGTGGACAGCTGATTGCACATTCCTCTGATTATTTGACTTGAACCACTCACTTCAACATCCATCCTTGTACAACACTCAGTACACTAAGAGTGTCTGAAAACCAACAGTCCACCTTTGCTTGTCTTTCAAATGGAGGGTAGATAATTTTACATGAATACATAATATAGCGTGCAATTGTTAAACAAACACTAATTAAATTGTTCCCACATTCTCCCAGAGAGCATCCCTTCCCCGAGGCTTTTTTACCAGAACTGCAGCATTCACAGAAACATCTGCACTCATGACACATCAGTATACAGTGGTAAAGGGCAGTCCGCTATCATTGCCTTGGAAACTCAATGACATCATTTTAATTTTGACTTTGAATGAGTAGAGTTAGATTTTTTGTGGGAACCTGTCAAGCTTTTAATTTTTTTTTTACTTTTTTTTTTAAAGTGAGTATTTGATACAGGTTGATAAAAGCGCAAGATAAGATGTTTAATCCAAACAGATAAATGTTTAACTGGTAGTACAAACAATGCAATGTGTGTTTGAATATGTGTTGTACAAAGGATCTTTCGGAAATCGAAAATTGTTTTTTGGGAAGGATATATTTACAATGTTGCATCAGCTGCGTGATCAACACCCAGTGACAGACTGTTCTGTTTGTCTGTCCTTACAGCCTCATTGTCATTCATGTCTAAATTAAATAATCAGAATTATATTCTGGTCCATTACAGTGAGTGGTTTCACATACATCCTTTTGATAATGTTTGTTTGTTATTCCTTATCAAGCTTTTATTTTTTTTTTATTTTTTTAAATAGTACATAATTACATTAATTATCTTGCACTGTTCTCAAAAAAAAAAAAAAAAAAAAAAATTATATATATATATATATATATATATATACACACACACACACACACACACACACACACACACACACACACACACTTTCTTTCAACACATAGGCTAGATAATCATTGCTTATGTAGGTATTCTTTTTAATACCTACATCTTATTTTGTTTTTTGAAACTAAACGCGTATAATAAAAAAAATAAGAAAAGGAAAAAAAGAGATGATTTTAAAAATCACTTTAAAAACACTCAAAAACAAACACATCAATTTGGCACCCCGCGATCAAAACAAGTTCATACTTGGCAACCCTCTTTGTCACGACAAGACGCGCTTCAGTCGCGTTAAAGTAAAGAAAAGAAAAATCGAGCTCTATACAAAGTAAGATAAAGCCTATATTGCATGTTAATCGGCTGACACAAAAATAAATAAACAAATAAAACTGCACAATTGTCTGAAACTACATGACATAGTAGACTTAACGCTGAGGTTGTCACAGCAAAAATGTATCCTGTAACGTTTAGTTACTGTGAGAAAGATTTTGGAGCGATGAGCTAATGAATAACTCTAATAAATCCATTGTTCCTGAAGTATATCTGGCATAGTGAATGACTGGAACTGGAAGAAACGTAAAGCATTTTGTAATCGATTGGAGGATGAGGAGCGACATCCTGTTTTTCTATCGAAGAGCACAGCAGAATCTGAGACACGAGCACCGCGTCTCTTTCACGGAGATATTCCCCGCTCCACTTTCTAATGAACATATTGAACACATTCGGTTCATGCATAGGCCTATATGAGAAATAATCATTAAAACTGAATTATATCAGGATAGCTCTCCTCGCTGATAGGACCACGACCAGCCCAGTCCTCCTTATTATTAAACGTAACGTTAAAAACAGAAACGTGTCCTTACCGTGTTGTGTCCTTTGTTTATCGTCTCTTCTGTCTAAGTGGTGACATTAACAGACAGGGCAGCATCTTTAAAAAACCCTCAAGCACGGAGGGCAAGCTGCCAGAAGGTCACGTGATACCGGTAAAATTGGTGTCACGTGGGTTTATTTGCATATCAGACTGACCAAGTCGCTTCGTCAGCAAACCTATTCAGGTGTTGCCCTGTAGCCAAAAGCGACCGATTTAAAGGTAATGTGTTTGAGTGGTTTCTGATTAACGCTGGTTCACACATGATATGTTCAAAGTCAAGCGATTAGCTTTAAATAGAGGAATCAGGATTTGCAACAGAGGAAAGGATGAAAATAATAAAAAGCATATATAGCATATATATAGGATTTAAATATATATATATATATATATATATATATATATATATATATATATATATATATATATATATATATATATATATATATATATAATTGTGAATTCTGAATGGTACAAGGAAATAAATATTTTAGGTCCTGCAACTGGTTACCAGTATTTTTAATAACATGTTTACCTTCACTACTTCATTTTAAATGGCCCTGCATTGTGACAAAATAATGGTATAATTAAACATTTTAAACAAATCTATGAGCATGTAGCTTTATTTATAATTAGAGTCTTATTAATACTAATTATATAATAATTGCTTTAAATATAAATATATTTATAATTATTATTCTAAATAAATAAACAAATGAAAAAAGCTTCTCTACAATATAGTACATTTCATGAAGCAACTTGAATTCTCAAGTCAAAGACATTTCATTGCAATGTGAGTAAAGGCCCCTATGGCAAGGACCATTCTTGCCCTTTAAAACTAACCAGTGCAAAGATCATCCATGCAATTAGACAGTCTGTGAGGAGGTATGTGGCATGGTATTGACCTTAGTAATACCAAGTAATAGCTGTTCTCCGAGAAGTGAGTGGATCTTATGAAAGCACTCAGGTCAAATACTGAAGGGACACATACTGTTAAATACACATACTGTTATGTGGTAAATACACAACAGTATATATTATAAAACATATTACCATTGTGAACATTAATGACATTTCTTATACAATGTTTATTTTTTCCATACATTACTTTTTTATATTTATTTGCTTTATACATGCCGTACCATAAATCTTACATAAGGAAGAAATAAATAATGTCTTGTTACAATATACAATTCAATCAGAAACTACTGAGTCTGTTGTGCAACACAATTGTAAGTAAAAAAAAAAAAAGAAAAACACTTGGAAATGTGTATTATGTACAATCTCAATTCAAACAGAAGTCATTTTCAAAAGACTCATCTTTCTCACCAGCACTTGACCAGCTAATACTAGCACTTACCTTTTCTGGTCTGTTCTATTCTAATCTATTCTATTCTTGAAGTATTCTATTCTTAGACTAACTGAGACTTGTCATGGCACTTGTATAATGTTGTTGTTCTCTTGTTGGTCTGATTGCTTCTATTGTTCTCATTTGTAAATCGCGTTGAATAAAAGTGTCTGCTAAATGGATTAAATGTAAAATGTAATGTATTAAACACAAAATAAATGTGGTTATAGTAAGGATTTTTTTTAAATATGATCAAATGAATAATATATTAGGTTGTGAACTTCTCAGTCAACAGTTTCAGTATTATTACAGCAGCTGAGAGTGAAAGTTCACAGCATGCACTGTTAAGCATGAAAAGGGTTACCTTTCATGAAGGTTCTTTTTAAAATAATCTGTTTTTGTGCTGTTGAATTTTTTCTATCCACAAAGGAATGTAATCAAACCTATATTTGCCCATTCATCAGAACATAATCATCATCATCAAAGGCATTTAATAATCCCTTCAGTTTGTCAACTGGGAAACAATGGCATCATCAGAACCCTTTATAATGGGTGTTAATTTGATTAGATTTTTAAATGCAAGACTAAAGCTTCATTGCAGCATACCCTTGTAGGGAGCATAGCTCTCCTCATCTTTTACTGAGAAGTCCAAACAAGAACACACTAACAATCCCAACACATTACAGTGCCATACAAATCTTATATCAGTCTGATATAAGTTGTTTCATGTGCAGTTACTGCATTTTGCAATTGCATAAGAGTAGCGGCACGGTGGCTTTACTTATCCAGCCTGCCACCTATGGGTGGTCTGAGTATTTTCGGGTGATACTAAACCTAAAGTTGTGGCCACCAAGATAGCAACATTTTTACCAAGGCAGGTACAGATATCAAGCAAACAGCACGTGCGTGCGGTCAAGGTCAGGGCTGCAGGGATGATCTCGTACATCTCACGGGTCACAGCTTGTCTAGCCCGCAAGACATCAAGCAGGTTGTTAAGTCGTCCCTCAGTCATGCAGCAAACAATGACCTCCCGTCTTTCTTGCAGAAGCCGGCAACAGCTTTTCCTGCAGACAGCTGACATTTAACTAGAGAAAGAGGAAGGATCAGAGTATATGACAACAGTGTTATAGCATAGAGTTAGGAACTAACACAAAGACAATATTTACATCATTTTATATTGTTCTATTATTACATGTGTGGGCAAAGCAAATCTGATCAGTCTATCTCCGCTCTGCACATGGAAATAAATTACATTTTAAAATATACTGAAATAGAAATCAGTTCTAATATTTCACAATATAACTGTATTTTGATCAAATAAATGCAACTTTGGTAAGCATAGAAGGTGAGCATAGAAGGGTATTTTATTCAAAAACATTAAAAATAATACTAATCCCAAACTTTGTCAACCATAATGCATTTTTTTATTGCCTTCCCACTTAACCAGTTACTTTACTGTGACAAACAGTCTGTAAAAACTACTTGCATTTCAACGAACAAAACAAGACTAATTCTGAGAAAAACAAAGACCCTCTGGGGAGGAAACACACTGGACACAGATAAGGCATGAGTGGGGCAGTCATTCAGGAAGCGAGTGAGCACAGTCCAACAGAACTGCTTACTGCGCACATGTAAAGTCCCAACACAAAAACTGATACATTGCTGTGTCCAGGTCGTTATGCCAACAGTATGTACACAATATCCTCTTGGGACCCAGACAGAGACTTTTGTCCTCTGTAGAGGACATTATATTTTAGTGATTTTCTCTGAGATATTACATGCCACAGTGTTAAGTCTGGATGTCCTGTACAGAGCACATTATGTTTTTTTTTTTCGAGATATCAAATGTTTGGAGGTTTGATTATAATTTTTTTAGCATTTTTATGGAAATTTTGTAATTATCATTTAAATCTGACCAATTTTCCAATTGTTTGGAATATATAAATATCTCCAAAATGTTATTTCTCCATTTGTTTCTTATGCTCCAACCTATGTAATGAAATAAAAAATGACAAAATTCACAAAGCTTCTTTTGTATGGTTCTCAGGAGGATGTGTGCACAAAGCTCCTCCAGATTTATTTACCTAAAATACATCAGTCAATTAAGACTGACAAACAGCAAAGTTCTTCCAGATGGATTAAAAGTTTGCAACAATGGCATGTTTATGTTCTTGGTCCGAACTCATATGTTGGAAATATGCTGGACAGGAATAGAGAGTATTGGAGGGATTCAAAAATGTATACTGTTTGGACATTTTGGAGACAGAAATCATTTCTCACCCTGGTTGCCAGCATTGTGTTTTGGGTAACTCTGAAATATCGCTGTGGGGGAAACACATGGGAACCTTAAAGATGTAGAGCTCTGTCTCTGACGTCCTTTAATCTGAATGAAACCATGATCATTGCAGGAGTTATTGGACTGGACTTTTGCCAGTGTCTATAAAAGAGATGGGCATAAACATAATTATAAGACAATTTATAGTAATGAAGAGATAAAATGTATACAAAATGAGAGATCACTAACCGCCACAACATCCAATCTGAGGACAACCCCCTTGTTGCCATCAGCAGAGGGGCCTTTCCTTTTGCATTTAGTGAAGATTCTGGCAGAGTTTCATTCTGGGGAATCACCTCGGAGGTCAGATTTTTTGTGGTACTTTTGCATCTATTGTTCTGTTGGTGGTAAAAGACTGTTGTCAGAATCCAAAAGCTTTAAGAAGATTTATATTTGAACGTTATTTATTATGAACACACACACGATACAAAATACAGCATCAGTAAAAAGTTCCTGCTTAATAATACTAACATTACGATATAAAAATGAGACAACGTTTGAACGCAAAAGTAAAACCTGCTCAAAATAAATGTACCAGCTGTCTAACCTCTAGGTTATAGGCAACTATGAGCGCATTTTACAGCTCAGGAGCCTCCTCTCCTTGTGAAACAGACAAACACAAAAATACTTAATCAGTCAAGCATCCAATTCTTCACATCTGTATTAAACTGAATTTAAATGCATACAGGAACAAAAAATCAACATAATATGGAGTCCATGTTCACTAGTGAAAATGCCCCTACTGATTTTTTATAATTTCATACTTTTTGCATTACACATTTTATTATCAGCATAAAGTCAAAAGTTGATTTGAAAAATGAAAAGTATTGATTTTTGCTCATTTAGCAAAAAAGCAGCACTCAAGTTGTATGAACTTCCTCCAAACCAAGCCCCAACTTGGTCTGAAGCTGATCAATACCTTGTAAGAAAACAATTGTCTTCGGGCAAATGGAAGAATGACAAATCCTTCTCACTGAATAAGATAATAAGATTACATTGATACACTGAAAAGATGGCAACATACCTTCACATGGACGCTTTCTATGCAACGTTTCCCACAAAAGAACCCCAAAACTGAAAATCATTCAAAAGCTCAAATGAACTCAACAATTGATATACAACTGAAACACTCTAAAATGTTGAAATAATGCACCTCACCTATACTGTATATGTCAGCTTCCACAGAAGGAACAGCGGCTTGTATGACTTCAGTCGACACATAGCCCAGATCTCTGTAACATGGCCCACGGCCATCAGAGGTGGTCAAGTGCATGTTTATCTCTTGACCCCAGTCACACAACTACAATGCAACACACATAAAAGTAAGCAAAAGTTGCACAAAAAAAAACATGTTTCTATTTCAAGGAAATTTTGGTGGCTACGTCTGGCAATACTTTGGCAAGGTACTGTTGGTCGAGAAGAACATAGTGGCTCTCAGGGCTCCGTGAGGCAGTGGAATGGCATGGAGCTCAACCTTTAGAAACCTCCAAAAGGATCCGAAGACAAAGAGCCATTGAAAGCTCTTGGAAACCGTTCTGTCTAATGAAAGCAAAAAATAAATGTCACTTCCAGCTGTATTGCTTGCCTGCATAGACTGACATTTGCTGAGAGTAAGAGTTATATTACTGATGACGCAATTGCTACTAGCTGATACTTGTATTAGAATGCTTTTTGTTGGATGGCACTATTTTTTAGTGCCTAGGGGATTTCCACTTTTTCATGGTCAGAAAAGTCAACACCTTCATCTACTAAAAGCAATCACACTTCCTGTTAACAGATTCATCAGGTTTGTTAACAAACCTGTCTTCGATTCATTAAATTATCTTTTTAAATAAAGTTAAATAGATAAAAATAAAAATTCAAAACCTTGTGCATGTGAATCTAGAGATCCTCCAGTCCTCCAGTCCCACACCAGTCCAACCAGTGAGTGGGTTGAGTACAAACCCAATGGGACTAGAACTTGCTCAGAACACACCTGGCCCAGCATCCCTTCTTTCTTTAACCTGTCAATCCATTTACTGATACCACACACACACAAACACACACAAATCACTTAAGTTTTGTTTTCCATTGTTTGCTTTGGAGGGAGACTGAGAGACTCAGAGACTAGATCCGTGTGCTGTCATGAATAGAACATGAAAGGACTCAAGAGCCCAGCCCCATATCGCGAGCTCATTCCACATCGCTTGTTTATGTCCATATTGGCTGCTGAGGCCACAGAACTCCCCGGCTATTTAAAGTCTTTGAAAAACAATTGCAATTCAACTAATAGCTAAGTGATTCACCTGGGCTAGAGAGAAGGTAGGTAACACATAACCGATTAAAGTCTGAAATGCAATAAAAAGTAATATCTCACTGCTCATCTTTTTTCATGCACATAAAGAAAACAAACACACACACAAAGGCGAACATACATTTAGAAAAAAATATGCCAAGTATATTTTGTAAACAGTGAAGCTGAATGAAATATATTTTTGAAGTTGGAAATATTTAGTTTCAACCAAAACCAAAATATATTTCAAACATATTTCAAAATTTATTTCAGGGGCAAGAAAACACATTTTCAATCATACAGCCTTGGATAAATGCAACATAATACACTTCAATAACGTCTTTTAAAAAAAGAAAACTTTGTAAAGTATGTTCCTTTCTCATTTTTATTCAAATATAATGTGAATGTTTCCTTATTTTATTTTATTCTTTAATTTTTATTATATATATATATATATATATTTTTTTTTTTATTGAAATAGATGGAGGGCAAATATTTTATTTGTCAGGGACACATTGATTATTGGATGAATATGAAATTAATGCTGTGAGTGTCACCCACTCAGGGTTATCTCAGGGTGAAGAGTCACTGGTGTGGTTCATAATAAACGCTAACATCTTCACAATGAAGACCGTCACTTATTTTTTAATATTCGTCACTTCTTTTTCCCCCCTTGCCCAATTTCTTCTGAAAGTAATGACCACATTAATAACATCACAGTAGCCTACACAAAATAGCTATAAAAGGAAGACAGTAAAGCAGTGTAGTGGAAATACTATAGTTATTATTAACCACTTGGCATCCATTTAGTACCATTTTTAGTACCCTGTACATTATTCATGTCTAAATTGCCCCTAGTCATAATGGTATAACACTGCTAACATATCTGCTTCAACAGCTATGGGCTATGTGAACTCATCAGTGTGACTCCATCTTTCACAACAAAAAAAAAAAAACAGTTTCCTCTTTTTCTCAGATGTCTGGCTAAATTGCAAAAGGAAGTGTCTGCCACACGCTTGGGGTTTATAATTAAGTCTTACACCATTTGCTGATCACTGTTCAGTGCGACAAGTCAATAGGAAATTATATTTCTATCTTACATAAAAGGGGATGTCCAATGTGACTGAACTTACAATAGAAAGTGGAATCTTATGTCATTATTTCATGCTGTTATCTCAGGACAAAAAAAAAAAAAACTATTGTCACTTTACTAATAACTAATAGTTTTACCTGTTTTATTGTAACCTATAGGTTATGCATTATTGTACATAAGCAAAAAAAAAAAAAAATAATAAAAAAATATATATATATATATATATATATATAGAGAGAGAGAGAGAGAGAGAGAGAGAGAATTCATAATGATATTAAATAAAGATGACAGAGGTAAACTGACACTGACAATGATTAAAGTTGTTGAGCTATTGTAACCTATCTGATAAAACTAATCAATACATTGACTTTTTATCTAAAATGATTAAAACTTATCATTACCTGAACAATACGTCATGTTACAAATATTGATCATGCTCACAAATACACAAAGATAAAGAAGAAAGTTTAGAAAGTATTTTAATCCCACACAAAGGTAATCCACAAACACAGATGGAACTGAATTTAAGCAGGGGGAATACAAATACACACACAATGAAAATGCTACAGCATAAATGTCTAAAAAACAGTCAAGTACCCAGGGAGTAAGGGCCCAGTGGATTTTTTTAACACACACCCTCAAAAGGCAGTTATGGGTACTCCGATTGGGCCAATAATTCAATTTTCTCCTATTGCAGTGTCAAATCTGCTAAACTTGGGTCCATAACTTTAAAATGCTACAGGAAAAATGTGTGAAATGGTCACTGTAACAGTTAAGTGACCCAGTAACAAGGCCAATACTGCAATGGCTCCTTTAACTGTCAGTGTCCATAACATCAAAACTGTATAGTAACCAAGTTTAGTTCACCTTTATTAATATAAAACTTTCATATTACATGTTTCAAAGCCCCTTTACAGAAAACTTACTGTTCACTGAGGTCTAAAGTGGCACATTCTACAACCTGTCGTTTTGGCAGATTGGCTTCAATAAAAGAAGTCTAACAAGAAAGTTATGAAACCTACGGGATGTTTTTACTGTACAATGACCACTTATATGTCAAAAGATCCAATCAGTAACCATGACAACAACCTGGGGCGTAAACAGAGTTCATAGGGGTGTGATACATTGTATTTAAATGTTTTCTGGGGGAAAATGTAAAGGGATTTGTTAGAAATGTGAACAAATAGTTACAAATATATTGTGCATTGGTTATGTATATATTGTATGTTCTGTGCAATGTCATACAAAAAGTACCTTATATGACTGGCGGTTGGAGCAAACCACCATTGCAAATTCCTTGGTAAATTCAACTTATTTGGCCAGTATGTCAGTAAAGTGAATTCTGACTGTGATCAATAGTGGTGGTGGTGGTGGCATCAAGCTTTGAGGATATGCTATCTGCTAAGGTGACTGGTAAACCATGAAGATAAATAATGGATGGATACAGAAAATTATAGGTGGAAATATGCTCGAGTCCAATAGTCCACAAGAGCACTGGGACTTGGATGATAGTTCATCAACCCAATCAACAATGGCATGGAACATGCATCAAATATCACAGCAAAGACCATAAAACATATCCCGGTGAGTAGCCTATATGTGTGAAATGAATAATAATAATAAAAAACTTGGCTTTAACATAGATTCCCTATACGATTACAATTTGAGGAATTTTGCGTAGAAGAACATACAAACTTCCAGTAGCAAGGTTGATTAGACGCTCACAGGTCTAATATTCCCGCCGAGGCGCTGAGACTGCAGCTCCATACAGCTCCCACCAGAGGTCGCCTCTCTCAACCAATGATCATTCTTAATATTCTGATTCACAACCCACCTCATATTATTTTTTATATGCTACAGTTCTAATTGATTTAGCTAGTTAATGGTCATTCATTATTTCTGTTGTTTGACATCCCTTGGCTTAAATGGAAAAATGTTGCCTTTGTTTTCACTTACATCTCTGCATTCACCCTCCTCAGTGTTTGTTTACACAAGCGAAACTCCAGTAACTCTCTTTCAACTAATTTCTCTTTTTAATGGATCAAAACAAAGTTTCTGCTCATTTTTGATAAATAACTGCTCGAAAATATAGTTTCAAAACAGTAAAAGATCAGGGCTGTTTGGCATTTTCTAACAAAAGTTATTTATAATATATATTTTTTTTTATCAATATTATGTTGGGTTTTCTGTCTGGTTCTGTAAAAGATGTCCAATTTAACTTGTTTAAAAAGGTAAAGAAAAGAAAATAAGCAAAAAACTAAAATATTTTATTTATATATTCTATATTATAATATTCCAACCAAAATACACATACGTTACAAATAGTAAAACAGGAAAAGAAAAGCTAAGAAAGTTTGTGCTTAACTCCATTTCATTACAAAACTCTGAAGAATGAACAAAAGTGCAGCCTACAGTTACATCTGACAGAACTAATACAGTGTTTGCTTAGCTCATTTACCTTAATCCAGAAAATATTATGAGAAAGGACTTTTTGGCAGTTTCTACTTACAAAATTGCCTTAACTAATCTTACACAACTCAACTTTGTTGACCACAATTTTTTTATTATTATTATTATTAAAAGCAATTTGCCAAGAACTCCTATTATCATCTCACAAATAATACAGCAGTTTCATACAGCAGTAAAAAAAAGCTAAAGTGCAAGGCTGAGACAAACTATGAATATGAATACACAAAAATACAGCTTATGACAGGTGAAGCATTTATGCTCCATTACCTGGCACACTTCGGTATCCAATATCAGTGCAATGCCATCTAAAGAAATTATCACACCCTGACTGCAGGATGAGAAAATATCTTTACAAAATAAATGCCCCTTGTGAATAATCTTTCATGGTAACATCTCTGAAAGAAGTGAAATTTGGCAATTTCAGGAAACACTGTTTGAGCATCACCAGCTTTTAACTCTTTTCATGAGTCTGTAACATCTGCTGCTTTTGAAGATGCAGAACTGCTCCTATCCGAAATGGACCTATCATCATTCTTCATCCGATCAAGAGCATAGTATCGCAGCATGAGAAAAAATCCTGTTGGAATACAAGGAAATGGAATATCATGCCGATTTCATATAACAAAATGGAAGCTAATGAGTTAAATTCAAGATTTCTGAAGCAACATGTAATGATAAGAAAAGGAAACCAGTTTCAGGCAGTTTGTATTCTTATATGCTGCTACAGGAACTCAGCTTACATTGAAACAATAGCCTAGCAATGATTTGACCTTGTTTATTTTGTGGATAGTGCACTCAAAAAACCTTACCTTGTAAGGAATTGATTA
>NW_020525998.1:0-130559 GCF_003368295.1 Carassius auratus | reverse complement strand
GAATTTACATAATCTCATGGATGTAACAGTAAATCTGTTCAGCTCACAGATCAAGACTAAGCTGTAATGCAAGCAGAACTTTCACAAATGCTTGTAGGTCAATAAAATCATTACAAAACACTTACAAATCATTGAAAGGATTTAATAACACTGTAAAATAATGTCTAATTTGTTAACATTAGCAAATGCATTGATAACACTTTATAATAACTGCACTCATTAGTAAATAGTCAGTTCATGCTTCATAAAGCCTTGTCCCAATATTAATAGTCAGTAGTAAGCAGTTTATAAATACAGCTATAAATAGCTTGTTCTTGGTTTATAAGCACATTTATTAAAAAGGAGAGTAAAGGGTCAGTTATCTTCCTATGAAAAATAAAAAAATAAAAATAAACAAACAACAACACAGATTGATACAGAACTCAGAAATGTTATTGTGGATTTATGATAAACTCAGCCTGTAAATGAATTCATTCTCCTCTAAGAAGACATAAGTAGTTCACACCAAACTGTTTTAACATGAAGCCATATACTGAAGATGTTAAATTTCGAAAGGGTTTAGGATACCTTAAATGGTGTGGCCATAGCGATTTATTAAAGTAACATAAAAAAATACAATAGTTATTTTACTATATCTTTAACATTTTTAATTCCAACTCTTCATAATTTTTTATATACGTAGAAGTCATCATTTGAAGGAAGCACAGTAAGTTTCATAGCTTTATCATTTTCAAGAGCCAGCATAAAATTAAAACTATCATAACATATAAATCAAGCTTGCAATTCTTAGTACCAATAATGGCCACCAGATGGAGCTACAGGATTACTTTTAAATAATTATTGTAGAAACAAGTATAATGATTTAAATCATTTATAGAAATCTTTCAAAGAAAAATAATATGAATTTTATGTATTTTACTGATAAAATGACCCTCACTTAATTAGAATAACAAGCTGAAGTATTGTGAACCGTATATTAAGAATAATTCTTTATAGGCTTTATGGACAGATACGTTTTGAGTGACTCTTGAAGGATCAGCACCACATCCTCTTTTACCACTGTTTAAAGAATTAATCTTACAGAACAGGTGCGGATGAATTTTGAATGGCTTGAATGGTTTTGTCGTGGTGATTTTTTGAAATAACAGTAAAAAAGTAACCAGTAAATGTCTTTTATTGTTTTAAAGTGCAGCTTCTAAACACTTAAAAAAATTGTACACATAGAAGACAAGTCATTCTGAGGAAATATGCATAGTTTCATGACTATACAACACTATATGGATGATAGAAAATTAAAAAAACTATCATACATCTGATGTCACTCTGTCCCTCTGTCACTGTGGGTAATGTGTGTGTGTGTGTGTGTGTGTGTGTGTGTTAAGTGAATTAGGTGTGAAACTATCAGGGAGCATTTAGTCTCCAGCGCCAACATTTTACAGAACTGCCACTTTCCTGGAGTCTCAGAATTACAATGTGTTAGGTTCTGAGAGATCTAAGATTTCAAAAAATGATTTAATTAGAATACCATGAAGTATTGTGAAATACTATATATTAAGACTTATATATATAAGACTATATATAGGCTTTCTGAACCGATTAGAGTGACTCGTGAAGGACCAGCACCACCTCCTCTTGTCTGATGGTTTGAGGAATATATCTTCCAGAATCCGGGATTAAGATTTAGGAGCTCATTTTTATTCCACCTCCTTTCCTGAAAGTCTGTCTTGCAGAATTGACTAAAAATTAATCTTCACATTAATTCCTAATTATTTTGCAATTCTTTTTGTCAGTTCTTATTGACCTGTTTCTTTTTTTTTTTCTTCTTCTTTTCTGACCTCATGACCCAGTCAGCATTTTTGTACAATGGTCAAGTCTTAACTTATCCATTTCTGCATTGCATTTGTGTTTGATATTTCTCATGGGTATTTCATAATTTTCGACTTTGAGTTAAAATAGTTTGAGTTAAAACTCTTTTTTAGTGCATTTCATCTGTAAAAGAAAACATGCCTAATAATTCTGCACATGAATATAAGGAGTTTTTCTCTTCCAGCTTTCCTGGAATATTGTATAACACTCATAAATGATTAAATAAAAAATAATGGTAGTTATTAAGATTGATATGGTTTGGAATTGGTAAAATGTGCTTGGAAAAAAATCACAAAACAATGTTTTAATGTTTAAGTTTGGAATATTAACTGACATGAATGAATGCTATATAAATATTGTTCATGTTAACATAATGTTTATAAATGAAATCTTATTGTAAAGTGTTACTATATATATATATATATATATATATATATATATATATATATATATATATATATATATATATATATTGTTCTGTGAATTTGATTTTAAAGTCTAGATGATTCGGATTAACCCTTTAACTGCCATATCCTTTAAAACCTCACTGCCAGAGGGATATTGTGAATGCATGTACCCGCTGGGCACAGTTTACCTGATGCCACCGGGGTGGCGATGGAATTGGTGGCTTGAGCCCGCCATCGCTGCTTGCAGCTATATTTATTATTATTCTTCTTCTTCTTCTCCCGAATGAATCGCATTTTTGAGGGCTTTAACATGCTCAAAAAGTCATGAAACTTTGCACACGCGTCAAACCTGGTGAAAAGTTTCGTCTGATATAGGATTCAGAAGAGGGTGTGTCAAAATGGCTCGACAGCGCCACCTATGCCAAGAAAATCAACAGCCTTCCAGCTATGTTTCACGTACATGCACGAAAATTGGCACACATATGTAACACACCAATACCTACAAAAAAGACTCTTGGAGCGAAATTCTAAACCCAACAGGAAGTCGGTTATTTTTAATATTATGAGCATATTTTGTGTAATTTTGGTCATTTCCATGTGTTGTATTTTAACGAACTCCTCCTAGAGATTTCTTCAAATCAACACCAAATTTGGTATGCCTAATCTAAAGGCCTTTGCGATGTTAAATTGCGAAGATCTTGAGTTTACGTTGAAGGGCGTGTCCGTGGCGGCCTGGCGAATTTCGATGATTCGCCATGAAAAATGAAGTTGCTATAACTCACACATACAATGTCCAATCTGCCCCAAACTTCATATGTTTGATGAGACTCCGAACCTGAACAGATTGACATGCCCATATTCAGTTATAGTCATAGCGCCACCTATTGGCAACAGGAAGTGACATATTTTACGTTGCGACGAACTACTCCTAGAAATTTTATGACATCAATGTCTTTTTTGTGGTCAGTCTAATCTAAAGGCCTGTGCGATGTTCAGTTGTGAAGATCTTGAGTTTTCATTAAAAGGCTTGTTCATGGTGCCGCGACGAATTTCGATGTCTCGCCATGGGAATTAAAGATGTTATAACTCAGGCAAAAAATGTCCGATCTTCCCCAAACTTCACATATGTGATAAGAGGCCTGGCCTGAACAGATCTGCAGGCCAATATTCCACCGGGTGTGGCAGAATGGCTCTATAGCGCCACCTATACACTTTCAACGGAGTGCGCCTCGAGTTATGTTTCACGTACATGTACAAAAATTGGTACACACATGTAACACACCAATACCTACAAAAAAGTCTCTTGGTACGAAATCCGGATCCCAACAGGAAGTCGGTTATTTTTAATTTTCCCTTCAAAATTGGTGTTGTTTTTGCCATTTTCAGGGGTTGTACTTTAACGAACTCCTCCTAGAGATTTATTCAGATCAACACCAAACTTGGTCAGTGTAATCTAAAGCCATTTGCGATGTTAAATTGCGAAGGACTTGAGGTTTCGTTAAAGGGCGTGTCCATGGCGGCCTCACAAATTTCGATGTTTCACCATGAAAAAGAAAGTTGCTGTAACTCAGACATATAATGTCCAATCTGCCCCAAACTTCACATGTTGGATGAGAATCTTGACTTGAACAGATCTACATGCCCATATTAATTTATAGTCATAGCGCCACATATTGGCAACAGGAAGTGACATATTTTACACTGCGACGAACTACTCCTAGAAATTTTATTACATCAATGTATTTTTTGTGGTCAGTCTAATCTAAAGACCTGTGTGATGTTTAGTTGTGAAGATCTTGAGTTTTTGTTAAAAGGCATGTCCATGGCGCCGTGACGAAGTTCGATGTCTCGTCATGGGAATAAAAGATGTTATAACTCAGGCATAAAGTGTCCGATCTTCCCCAAACTTCACATGTGTGATAAGAGTCCTGGCCTGAACACATCTGAAGGCCAATATTCCATTGGGTGTGGCAAAATGGCTCGATAGCGCCACCTATAAACTTTCAACGGAGTGCATATACACATTCAATGGAGTGCGCCTCGAGCTATTTTTCACGTACATGTACAAAAATCGGTACACACATGTAACACACCAATACCTACAAAAAAGTCTCCTGGTACGAAATCCGAATCCCATCAGGAAGTCGGTTATTTAGAATTTTCTTGGCAAAATTGGCGTTGTTTTTGCCATTTTTGCCAAGGAAGTTGCTTTAACTCAGACATACAATGTCCAATCGGCCCCAAACTTCACATGTTAGATAAGACTTCTGCCCTTAACATATCTACATGCCCATATTCAGTTATACTCATAGCGCCACCTGCTGGCAACAGGAAGTTACATGTTTTATGCTGCGACAAACTACTCCTAGAATTTTTTTTACATTCATATATTTTTTTGTGGTCAGTCTATGAGTTTAAATGCATGTTTCTCACCGTTCACCTATTTACTAAAGCCACTCGCTGCCGTTGAGCCCGTGTGCGAGGGCCCGTTCATCGCTGCTTGCAGCTTTAATTAGGGCCCGAGCACCGAGGTGCGAGGACCCTCTTGTATCTGCTTTGTTTTTTATTATTAGGGCCCGAGCACCGATGGTGTGAGGACCCTCTTGGAATTGCTCCGTTTATTATTATTATTATTATTATTATTATTATTATTATTATTATTATTATTATTCTTCTTCTCCAAAATGAATCGAATTTTTGAGGGCCTAAACATGCTCGAAAAGTCATGAAACTTTGCACACACCTCAGAACTGGCGAAAATTTACGTCTGATATGGGTTTCAGAAGTGGGTGTGGCAAAATGGCTCAACAGCGCCACCTATACACGTTCAACGGTGTGCGCCTCGAGCTACGTTTCATGTACATGTATGAAAATCGGTATACACATGTAACTCTCCAATACCTACAAAAAAGTCTCTTGGAGCAAAATCCGAAACCCAACAGGAAGTCGGTTATTACTAATATTATGAGCAAATTTTGTGTCATTTTTGTCATTTCCATGCGTTGTATTTTAACGAACTCCTCCTAGAGATTCATTCAGATCAACACCAAATTTGGTATGCCTAATCTGAAGGCCTTTGCGATGTTAAATTGCGAAGCTTTTGAGTTTTCGTTAATGGGTGTGTCCTTGGCGGCCTGGCGAATTTCGATGATTCGCCATGAAACAGGAAGTTACTATAACTCAGACATACAATGACCAATCTGCCCCAAACTTCACATGTTTGATGAGTCTCCTAACATGAACAGATTGACATGCCCATATTCAGTTATAGTCATAGCGCCACCTATTGGCAACAGGAAGTGACATATTTTACACTGCGATGAACTACTCCTAGAAATTTTATGACATCAATTTTTTTTTGTGGTCAGTCTAATCTAAAGGCCTGTGCGATGTTAAATTGTGAAGATCTTGAGTTTTCGTTAAAAGGCGTGTCCATGGCGCCGTCACGAAGTTCGATGTCTCGCCATGGGAATAAAAGATGTTATAACTCAGGCATAAAATGTCTGATCTTCCCCAAACTTCACATGTGTGATAAGAGTCCTGGCCTGAACACATCTGAAGGCCAAAATTCCATCAGGTGTGGCAAAATGGCTCGATAGCGCCACCTATACACTTTCAACAGAGTGCGCCTCGAGCTATGTTTCACATACATGTACAAAAATCGGTATACACATGTAACACACCAGTACCTACAAAAAAGTCTCTTGGTACGAAATCCGAATCCCAACAGGAAGTCGGTTATTTAGAATTTTCTCTGCAAAATTGGCGTTGTTTTTGCCATTTTCAGGGGTTGTACTTTAACGAACTCCTCCTAGAGATTTATTCAGATCAACACCAAACCTGGTCAGTGTAATCTTAAGCCCTTTGCGTTGTCAAATTGCGAAAATCTTTAGATTTCGTTAAAGGGCGTGTCCATGGTGGCCTGACAAATTTCAATGTTTCACCATGAAAAAGGAAGTTGCTGTAACTCAGACATACAATGTCCAATCTGCCCCAAACTTCACATGTTAGATAAAACGTCTGCCCTTAACAGATCTACATGCCCACATTCAGTTATAGTCATAGCGCCACCTATTGGCAACAGGAAGTGACATGTTTTACGCTGCGAAAAACTACTCCTATAATTTTTTTGAGATTAACATATATTTTGTGGTCAGTCTAATCTAAAGGCCTGTGCAATGTTAACTTTTGGAGATCTTGAGTTTTTGTTAAAGGGCGTTTCCATGGCGCCATGACAAAATTTGATGTCTTGCCACATCAAGAGAAGTTGTTGTAACTCAAGCATAAAATGTTCAATCTTCCCCAAACTTCACATGTTTGATTAGAGTCCTGGCCTGAACACATCTGAAGGCCAATATTCCATTATAATGATAGCGCCACCTGCTGGCAACGGTAAGATTGGCACATATGTGGGATATACTTTGATATATTCCACTTATATTAAGGACATTAAATGCATATTTCTCAACGTTCACCTTTTTACTAAAGCAACACGATGGCGGTGAGCCCGGGTGCGAGGGCCCGTTCATCGCTGCTTGCAGCTTTAATTATTATTATTCTTCTTCTTCTTCTCCCGAATGAATCGCATTTTTGAGGGCTTTAACATGCTCAAAAAGTCATGAAACTTTGCACACGCGTCAAACCTGGTGAAAATTTTCGTCTGATATAGGATTCAGAAGAGGGTGTGGCAAAATGGCTCGACAGCGCCACCTATACCAAGAAAATCAACAGCCTTCCAGCTATGTTTCACGTACATGCACGAAAATTGGCACACATATGTAACACACCAATACCTACAAAAAAGACTCTTGGAGCGAAATTCTAAACCCAACAGGGAGTCGGTTATTTTTAATATTATGAGCATATTTTGTGTAATTTTGGTCATTTCCATGTGTTGTATTTTAACGAACTCCTCCTAGAGAGTTCTTCAAATCAACACCAAATTTGGTATGCCTAATCTAAAGGCCTTTGCGATGTTAAATTGCGAAGATCTTGAGTTTTCGTTGAAGGGCGTGTCCGTGGTGGCCTGGCGAATTTCGATGATTCGCCATGAAAAATGAAGTTGCTATAACTCACACATACAATGTCCAATCTGCCCCAAACTTCACATGTTTGATGAGACTCCGAACCTGAACAGATTGACATGCCCATATTCAGTTATAGTCATAGCGCCACCTATTGGCAACAGGAAGTGACATATTTTACGCTGCGACGAACTACTCCTAGAAATTTTATGACATCAATGTCTTTTTTGTGGTCAGTCTAATCTAAAGGCCTGTGCGATGTTCAGTTGTGAAGATCTTGAGTTTTCGTTAAAAGGCTTGTTCATGGCGCCGCGACGAAGTTCGATGTCTCGCCATGGGAATAAAAGATGTTATAACTCAGGCATAAAATGTCCGATCTTCCCCAAACTTCACATGTGTGATAAGAGTCCTGGCCTGAACAGATCTGCAGGCCAATATTCCACCGGGTGTGGCAGAATGGCTCTATAGCGCCACCTATACACATTCAACGGAGTGCGCCTCGAGCTATGTTTCACGTACATGTACAAAAATTGGTACACACATGTAACACTCCAATACCTACAAAAAAGTCTCTTGGTACGAAATCCGGATCCCAACAGGAAGTCGGTTATTTTGAATTTTCCCTTCAAAATTGGTGTTGTTTTTGCCATTTTCAGGGGTTGTACTTTAACGAACTCCTCCTAGAGATTTATTCAGATTAACACCAAATTTGGTATTCAAAATCTAAAGGCCTTTGCGATGTTAAATTGCGAAGATTTTGAGTTTTCATTAAAGGGCGTGTGCGTGGCGGCCTGGCGAATTTTGATGATTCGCAATGAAAAATGAAGTTGCTATAACTCAGACATAAAATGTCCAATCTGCCCCAAACTTCACATGTTTGATGAGACTCCGAACCTGAACAGATTGACATGCCCATATTCAGTTATAGTCATAGCGCCACCTATTGGCAACAGGAAGTGACATATTTTACGCTGCGACAGACCACTCCTTGAAATTTTTTGACATCAATGTCTTTTTTATGGTCAGTCTAATCTAAAGGCCTGTGCGATGTTAAATTGCGAAGATCTTAAGGTTGCGTTAAAGGGCGTTTCCATGGTGGCCTGACAAATTTCGATGTTTCGCCATGAAAAAGGAAGTTGCTGTAACTCAGACATATAATATCCAATATGCCCCAAACTTCACATGTTAGATAAGACTTTTGCCCTTAACAGATCTACATTTCCATATTCAGTTATAGTCATAGCGCCACCTGCTGGCAACAGGAAGTGACATGTTTCACGCTGCGACAAACTAGTCCTGGAATTTTTTTGAGATTAATGTATATTTTGTGGTCAGTCTAATCTAAAGGCCTGTGCAATGTTAACTTGTGGAGATCTTGAGTTTTTGTTAAAGGGCGTGTCCATGGCGCCATGGCAAAATTTGATGTCTCGCCACAGCAAGAGAAGTTGTTGTAACTCAGGCATAATTTGTTAGATCTTCCCCAAACTTCACATGTTCGATAAGAGTCCTGCCCTGAACACATCTGAAGGCCAATATTCCATTATAATGATAGCGCCACCTGCTGGGAATAGGAAGATTGGCACATATGTGGAATAAACTGTGATATATTCCACTTATATTTATCAGTTTAAATGCATATTTCTCACCGTTCACCTATTTACTAAAGCCACTCGCTGACGGTGAGCCCGGGTGCGAGGGCCCGTTCATCGCTGCTTGCAGCTTTAATTAGAGCCCGAGCACTGCAGTGCGAGGACCCTATTGGAATTGCTCCGTTTCTTCTTCTTCTTCTTCTTCTTCTTCTCCGTAATGAAGCGTATTTTTGAGGGCCTAAACATGCTACAAAACTCACGAAACCTTGTACACGCATCAGGACTGGCGAAAATTTACATCTGATATAGGTTTCAGAAGTGGGTGTGGCAAAATGGCTCGATAGCGCCACCTGTTAGATTTCAACGGATTGCGCCTCGAGCTGTGTTTCACGTACATTCATGAAAATCGGTACACACATGTAACACACCATTACCTACAAACACCCATAAACACCCTGAACAAACACCCATGACCAAATTCAGTTATAGTCGTAGCGCCACCTGCTGGCAACAGGAAATGACATATTTTACGCTGAGACAAACTACTCCTAGAGATTTTTGGACATTAATGTATTTTTTTGTGGTCAGTCTATTGTAAAGGCCTATGCAATGTTAAATTGTGGAGATCTTGAGTTTTTGTTAAAGGGCGTGTCCATGTCGCCATGACAAAATTTCATGCATCACTACAGCAAGAGAAGTTGTTGTAACTGCATTTATTTATAATTGTGGTTTAAAAATATCTTCTAGTGAATATATTAAACTAATTTATTGTATTTCCCCAAACTTACTTCACCTTATTAAAAATGAAAACATGTGTAAGCAGATCTTACTACTGGGGGCCTTTCTATCAGAGAATTAACATTCAATAACTTATAATATTATTTAAAAAAAAAGCACAACTGTGTAACGTAAAAAATCACACACACGCTCTCTCACACACACACACACACACTCTCTCTCTCTCTCTCTCACACACACACAGACACTGTCTCTCTCACACACACATACACACACACACACACACACACACACACTCTCTCTCTCTCTCTCTCTCTTACACACACACACACACTCTCCCTCACACACACACAGACAGACACTCAATTTCAATTTCAATTTAGGTGTGCTTTATTGGCATGACAAAAACTGTACATTTGTATTGCCAAAGCAGTTGCAGCTGGGCTGCTTACAAATAGTGCACATATGTATTTATAGAAAGAAAAAGAATAAAACTAATAATAAAATATATAAAAAGTATTAACCATGTAGTGCAAATTGAATTAGTGTATGTGAATGTATAAGTAAGAAATAAAATAAAATAGAATATGGTATTAGATTTACAGAGGCAAAATATACATCTAAGTTATACAATACAGTAAAATGGCATAACATAATCTACATTGGAAACATCAGATCAGGGCAGGTTGAGTGTTTTCTCTAATATCATGACAGGCAGACACATACTGAGCAGCAAACACACAGCAGTTCTTGTGTTCTCCTAACAGATACGGCAGTTTCTCCTGGTTCGGAAGAGTTTTAAATGTCTGATGGATCTGCTGTATTTTATCATAGAACCCTGTCTGTATGTCCGTGTATTTGGGGCATTCTGTTAGGAAATGCAGTTCTGTTTCCATCTGATTCAGATCACAGTGTGAACACAGTCTCTGCTCCGCTGACAGCCATGTTTTTCTGTGTCTGCCCGTCTCTATCATCAGCTTGTGTCCACTCAGTCTGTATCTGGTCAGTGTGCTTCTTAGTTTCTGATCTGACACTGTGTACAGATACTCTGCCATACTGTACTCCCTCTCTAGAGCCAGATAGCATCGCATTTTACTCTGTTGATCTGTTTGGGTTTGCCAGTGAGTGATGTAGTTCTGTTTGATTTGTGCAGTAATCTGATTGATTCTGATGTGATTCAGAGCATCAGTAGATGTTAGTGAAGCATCAGTACTGAAGCTCTGGATCAGCTGAGGGAGGGGACTGCTTTCTTTGCTCATCTCTTGGTATTGAAGGGCTTTATAATGATATGATTGGGGGTCATTAAGTTTCCCCTTTTTTGTATCTTTATGATAAGAGCATATTTGCCTAATTCTGCCCTGCATGCGTTATTTGTTGTATGCCAGTGCACGTGTAATATATTTTTACATAGTTCTGCATGCAGGGTCTCAATTGGATGTTTTTCCCATTTGGTGAAATCTTGATTTGGATTGGTCAGTGGACCCCACACCTCACTGCCATAGAGTGCAATGGGCTCAATTACTGATTCTAATATTTTCAGCCAAATTCTAATAGGGATTTCTATAGGACATTGCCGTTTTATGGCGTAGAAGGCCCTGCGTGCTTTATCTCTCAGTTCATTCACAGCTTGATTAAAGTTTCCTGTGGATGTGATTTTCAAACCCAGGTAGTTGTAGTGTGATGTGTGTGTTATCGGTTTAGTGCCTAATGTAAATGTGTGTTGTGTTCCCTGGGATCTGGATCTTTTCTGGAAGATCATGATTTTGGTTTTCTTCAGGTTTTCTTCATTGGTGTGAGCATAGATGTTATTTAGAAAATTATCTATCAGTGCTTGTATTTTTTGGCTGCTAAGTGCTTTCTGATATTCTTCAGCGCTGTTTTCAGCCCATCTGTATGGTTTTCTGATGTTGTACAGTTTACTGGGCTTTGTGTTAATGTTATTTTCAGTCTTTTTGAGATACACAGTGATTTGACTGTGATTGGACAGAAAGGTTAGTTCTCTAAAAGTGAATGATCTGAGAGATGAAGGATCTATGTCTGTTATCATATAGTCAACTGTGCTATTCCCCTGAGGTGAGCAAAATGTGAATCTCCCTAAAGTGTCTCCTCGTAACCTACCACTGATGATAAACAGACCCAAGCTTCGACAGAGCTGCAGGAGGTCTTTCCCATTCTTATACACTATATGATCATGGTTATTTCTGTGGATATGGGAGAATGTGTTATTAATAACAGTCAGTTTGTTGTTGATGTATTTGCTCCCTTATGTGTCGGTGAAGTCCGGCTGTAGTCCTGTTCTTGCGTTCAGGTCTCCACAGATGAGCACATTTCCCTGGGCCTGGAAGTGGCTTGTCTCTTCCTCTAATATGGAGAACGTGTCTTCTCTGTAGTAGAGGGACTCTGATGGTGGGATGTATATGGCACACAGGAGCATTTCCTTGTGGATTTTAAGCCAGGTGTAGTATTTGCATTGCTTCACTGTGTTGATGTGGTTGTGGAGTTTTGATTTGTTCCAGATTATTTGTCCTCCTGAGTCTCTTCCCTGTCGGACTGTGTTGAGTTTTTGTGATGGTATAATGATTTCTCTGTAGTTGGGTGGGCAGTGGGTGACCGTGTCTGCCCTGCTCCATGTCTCCTGTAGAATTATAATATCCATATCTTTGATGCTCTTCTGGAATTCAGTGTTTGAGCTCTTTAGCCCAAAGGCTGCTAAATTCAATCCTTGAATATTCCACGTTGATATTGACAGAGTCATTTTAAGAGGTCACAGTATAGAGTTCTTGTTTTAAAAA
Organism: Carassius auratus; assembly: GCF_003368295.1. Lineage (NCBI taxonomy): Eukaryota > Metazoa > Chordata > Actinopteri > Cypriniformes > Cyprinidae > Carassius > Carassius auratus. Next base: position 118,143 of record NW_020525998.1, on the reverse strand, counting down.
ATAGAGGTAATCCTTTTCTAATGTAATATACTGTTTTGGAAAAGTTAAGTTTTTTTCTCCATTGTTAGGCAGGTGTTTGCATGCTGTGTGGCCTTTCATGCTGTCAGTTGGGCACTGATGTAGTTTAGCAGCTGTGGGATCTCACTCATCTCCAGTGTATTTGCTTGTCCTTTCAGGGCCTGAGCGTAGCTCCTGGAGTGTGGGCTGCATGAGCGGGTGGAAGGCTGGTTACTGCTGCTGCTGCTGTTGGGCTCTTCCTAGTTTAGCTTCTCTGCCTGGAGTGATGTTTTTGTGGTCGTGGGTGTCTTAGGTGGTGATCTGGTGCAAACTGGGGTTTCTGCTGATGGGCTGGTGTAGATCTGTGGTGGTGTAGTGCTGGTGCATGGGGTGTTCTGATGTGGATTTTAGCATGTTGTGGGGGTCCCTGGTATTGTGCAGCCAGTGGTGGTCGTTCTCTGTGATGAGTTTGTAGGTTTATGCTGGGTGTCTGGTTTTGTTTTCTGTAGGTTGGCAGCTGTGTTGTTTTCAGGGGTGTGAAGGTGTTTTGTCTGCCCCACGCTGTGTCTTTCAGTGTTTTTGCAAACACATTGACTTTGTCCTTTATGTGTACATGGTCATACAGGTCCCTGATTGTGATGGAGGGGTGATGAGCCAGGTGCATATTGGGCAGGCGAGCACATCCTTGGGAGATGTCAGCATTGACTCTCTGGATGGTGTCTGGGTGGATGTCTGTGCGGGGTAGGAGGGTAGAGATGGTGATCTTTGTGTTGGGGTAGATCTCTGTAGTCTTCTATGCTACTCTGCAGATCAGCTGCCCAACTCTCTCCTGTTCCCTTCTCAAGTCGTTGGTGCCTGTGTGTATAATGATATGTGAGGGTTTGGCAAAGGTGGAGTCAGAAAGTATTCTGAGGGCATTCCCTGTTTTTTGGGCACCAGAGATTTGTTGTTTTAAGGCCTGGAAAAAGTCATTCTCCTTGTTGGAACTTCCCATTGGAGTCCATGAGGATGGCAATGTCAGCCTCTGTTTTTTCGCAGCCAGTTTCTCAGTTGGGGTTGTAGCTGTCATGTTTTTCTGAGGGGTCTCTGTGTTTTTGGAGGCTGCAGGTGTTCCTGCTTCCCTTTGGCTGTTGCTGGGCTGTGATGGTTTGGTGGGTGCCAGATGTGCTGCTGGACTTTGGATGTGTAGGTGTTGGTGTGGGTGTGGGGGAGGGAGGGGGACTTTGGGGGCATTCACAGGGGTGGTGAGACACCTCATCTGTGTTGTTAGGTTCTCCATCTGTTTGTCCCTTTGTTGAAGCTCAACTTTGAAGCATGCAAGCTCCCTCCCCATGTAGTCTTTCATTTCTGAAAGTTCCTTCCCCATGATCTGTTGAAGTTCTTTGAAGTCTTTTTTGAGTGTTTCCCTGTCCTGATACAGAGTGTCCATTTCCCTTTTAAGTTCTTGGATGGACATTTTCAGCTGGTTTCTTATCTGGTCCAGCTGTTCTCTAAGTTGTTCAGTGTCTTTAGTGGACAGGATGTGGACTTGCTCACTCAGTTCAACTATTTCCACTTCCAGCAGTGCTAAGCTGCGCTGTAGCTGGACAACTGTGTTGTGTAGTCCTGTGCTTTGTAGAAGACTGATGTTCTCTGTGGTTTCTGGAGAGGTCCTGTTCTCTGTGTTGTTGTGGATTGAAGACTCATTTTGATCAGTGTCTTCTGGTGTGTCTGTTTGGGTTAGCTTGCAGGGGGTTGCTTCATCTCTTTCCACCATATCTTTTAAGCAGTTGAAGGTCTGCTCAAAGTTTGTGAGGGCAGCATTGTTTCCCTGTATCATTACCGTTCCATTTTGATAAAAGTTTATTGTCAGGTGTCTGTTCTCTGGGTCTTTTTCTGAGTCTTCATACATGCAAAGTTGTCTGCCTTTACAGATTCCATGTTTGGTGTGATACTGGAACAGTGTGCAGGAGGCGGTGTGCCATGCAGTCGGGTGTTCTGTGTAGAAGAGCAGGTTTGTAGTAATGGATTTGCCCCTACTGTTTAAAGTATCTTTAAACAGTGTTTCTGGGTTTTCCTTCTGAGTTTTGAGCGTGTGTTGTTGTCTTCTCTTCTCAGACTTTATGTCTGGGGGGTAGGAAAAGGTGTGAGCTCCAGTCCCCATTGCTGGTGTTGCCATGGTAATGCCATTTACAGGTCTTTGATATTGATGGTAATGGCTCAGTTAATCCAATCAGAAGGTGTGAATGCCACTGGCCCTCTTTTGTTATTTTAAATTGCTATACCGTTCTATAGTTGTAGTATGTCAGGGAACAGTTGGTCAAGTTTGTTTGCAAAGTTTATAAAAGAGTTTATAAAAAGTTTCCCTTTTTAGTTGAATTTATCTTGACAAATTGCTTATAAAATGTATTTTAGTTGAATTACAGCTCTTGTTGTCTTACCTCCATCAAGTGGAAAGTTGGGGGTCTGTTGGTTTTGTTTGTCCTTTTGCAATTTTTGGTCCTTGTTGTTTGTAGATGGAAAGGTTATTAAAAAAAAGTTTTTGTGGTAAAAACCTTTTTAAAATGGAATAATCCTTTTTGTTAAATCTGTGAAGTTTGTAAGTGGTTCTTCTCCAGCAGTTTTTTGTGTGCATTCCCTTCTGAAGCCTTGTTGTCCACTCCAGTGTCCTTTTGTTTAGGTTCCACAAACTTTTCTTGTTTTCAAGAGATTTTGTAATAATTTCTTGTAAAGATAAATAATTTCTTTTATAGTGAACTTGTGCTCATCGTCACATTTTAGTTAATTTTTTATTTTTATCTTTGGTTTACCTCATATTAGAAGCAAGGAACTCTAGAAAGACTAGGAGCTCATGTTATGCATGACCTCTCTCTCTGAATGTCTCTCTCTCTCTCGCTCTCTCTCTCACACACACACACACACTCTCTCTCTCTCTCTCTCTCTCTCTCTCTCACACACACACACACACACACTCTCTCTCTCTCACACACACACAGACACACACTCTATCTCGCTCTCTCTCTCTCTCTCTCTCTCACACACACACACACACACACACACACACACACACACACACACACACACACAGATGTAGTGATTGTTGTGTTATTAATGTCTCTGTTCTTGTGTTCAGGGGTCTGTTTTCTAACTCTGGATCCAAACACAGCACACACTGAACTCCGTCTGTCTGAGGAGAACAGAGAGGTGACATGTGTGATGAAGAAACAGCGGTATCCTGATCATCCAGACAGATTTGATGTGTGTCATCAGGTGTTGTGTAAAGAGAGTGTGTGTGGACGCTGTTACTGGGAGATTGACTGGAGTGGACATGTGTCTATATCAGTTTCATATAAGAGCATCAACAGGAAGGGAGGTGAGGAGTGTGTGTTTGGATCTAATGATCAGTCCTGGAGTTTGATCTGCTCTCCTGACAGTTTCTCATTCAGACACAATAACAAACAGACTGATCTCTCTGTGAAGCCTGTCAGCAGGAGAATAGGAGTGTTTGATTATATCAGGAGAACAGGAGTGTTTGTGGATCACAGTGCAGGAACTCTGTCCTTCTACAGCGTCTCTCACACAATGAGCCTCATCCACACAGTCCAGACCACATTCACTCAGCCGCTCTATCCTGGGTTTGATGTTTGGTCTGGATCATCAGTGAAACTGTGTTGATGAATCAGAAGAGATTGACGACAGATTCTACCGATAATCCTTTGAGCTGCATGATGAATCAGTGACAGTGAGATGTTATAGAGTCTCTTCATGACATTAATACTGCAGCTGAACTTCTGTCAATGAAATAACAGTCAGAATAAATGTGTCAGAAATCATCATATAGACAGTAAGATAAGTGTGTGTACATTTGTGTTTTTACTGTAGTCAAAACAATCATTTGTATTAATTCTATTAAAATGTTCTTTCAACAGAAAAGTTCTTCATGATTCATGTTTGTGAAAAGTACTTCATTAGTTTTTATCTGTTGTTTTCGTTCATAAACAATAAAACACAATGAGAAATGAACTTGAGATCAGATCTGAATTGATGTTTGTATCATGAATATAATCGATTTCATCACAAGACTGACCTGAGCTTCAGGAGAGTTTCTGACATAAAATAAAACATTCATCATAGCATTTCATAAAGTATATTTTAATATAACTTTGTGATAAAAACGTATAATATGCTGATTTGATAATAATAGCAATTACAGTATTATTTTTATTAATTAATTGAATCATAACAAATCAAATAAATATTAATACAATAAAACTATTGTACTCTTAAATAAAGTGTGTATGCATGTATTATTATTATTCATAACAATTATAAATAAATATTAATGTATTTTTTTAAATATACCAGTTTAAAAAATCTTATTGCAATAATTATATTGCACTTAAAAATAAAAAGTCAGTATTTAATAATAAAATAAAATTATTATTTTGGTTATTACTATAATTGAAATTATTACAAATGTGATAAGAAATTAAAAAGAAATGCTATACAATAACATAATAACATAAACATCAGTAATATTTATCAATAATATATTATATTATCTGTATTAAAATTAATCAATCAACAAAATAATATTCCAATAATATAAATGCAATATTTATTAAATATTATATTCATATTATAATATCTATTTTAATATTCATTTATTTTAAGTATATTAATAAAAGTGCAAAATATTTTGTTATTATTAGCTAAATATTATTTTTTTATTTATTTTAAATATACAATTAAACAAATCAATAAAAACTCTTGCAGTGATCATATCACATTGTGAAATAAAGTCAGTATTTAATAACAATAATAATTGTATTGTTATATTATGACAACAAACATAATTGCCGTAATCCTATCATAATTTACAATAAAAATATTTAATAATAACCAAAATATGAATTATATATTTTTATTATTTAAATTATAACAATTATTGCTACAATAATCCTGTTCCACTGTAACATAAAAAGTGAGTGTTTTAATTCTACTAATAATAACTGTTGAATTTTAGTTTATGTTTCAACAGTTATGTTATTATTTTCTTATAATAATAAAATAAAATGCATATTTTGGTTAATATTATTAATACTTTTTATTGAATAAACATTGCAATAATATATTTAATGGTTTTTTGTATTGTAATTTGAATAATACAATTATAATTAATAAAATAATTTTTTTGCAATCTTAAATAAAACATCAGTTTTGTACTACTAATAATTACCAAAATAATAACTTAATTTTACTATTTTATTATAATATTAAAAAACGTTATAAATGCAGTAATCCTATAATACTTTAAAATAAAGTCATTATTTAATATAAATCAAAAATATTAATTATGTCATTGTTATTATTTAAATGATAAGTTACTACTTTATTAATCCTGTTCCATTGTAAAATAAGTAGTATTTATTATTATTATTATTATTATTATTATTATTATAATTATTACATACAGACATTTTCAATAGGATTATTGCAATAGTAAGATTTTATTGATCTGTTTAATTGTAATAATTGACAGTAAAGTAAAATTAATATTTTGTTATTGTTATTATTTTTAACAAACTATTATTTTACTTTATTTTACATATATATTAATAAACAAATCAATAAAAACTCTTACTATTGTAGTAATCATACTGCACTGTAAAATAAAATGTCAGTATTTAATAATAGTGATAATAATTACTATCATTATTGTATTTTTATAACAAAAAATAAAATAAAAAAAACATTTAATATTGCTAATGCTAACCAAAATATTAATTATATATTTTTATTTAAATTATGACGATATATATTAATACTACATATATATATATATATATATATATATATATATATATATATATATACTACAATAATCATGTTGCACTGTAAAATAAAAATAATACAGAATTATTGAATAATTAAAATGTAATTTATTTGTTTAACAATAAAGTATTTATATTTTTATATAAATTTATATTTTATTATTATTAACAAAATATTATTTTTATTTCATTTTAAATATACTAATTAAACAGATAAATAAAACTCTTACTATTGCAGTATATGAAGGACAAACCTGCAAAAACAATAAATAAATACGCAAACAAATAAATAAATGTGTGTATAAATACATCCATTCTTGTTTAAATGCATGTATAAATAATTAAACGTGTGTTGAAAGGCAAATAAATTAAATAAATTGGTGAGTTTATGGGAAATGTTTAAGTAAATGTTCAACTCATTTTAACTCATCTCATCTCTTTTCTTTTAATCCCTCATTTATTTCTGAATGTAGTTTCACAAGTATTTTATCTCACATGCTAATGAGAGGGCGTCAACCATGGACTTTGTCGCATCAAAAAGGCCAAGTACTGCTACAAGCTGAAGGTAGAGGAACACTTTTCCAACTCTGACCCCCGACGCATGTGGCAGGGCATCCAGATCATTAGTGACTACAAGTCAAGCAACTCCACACCAACAGTCACGGACGTCTCCTTCCTTAACGAGCTAAATGACTTTTATGCTCGCTTCAACAGCGACAGCAAGGAGACAGCCACCAAAATCTCAGCCTCTTCAGACCACCAACCTCTCAAACTCACCTCCACAGATGTTCACACTGCACTGAGCAGGATCAACGCACGCAAGGCTGCTGGCCTTGATGGCATTCCTGGACGTGTGCTTAGGGCATGTGCAGAGCAGCTTGCAGGGGTCTTCACAGACATTTTCAACCTGTCCCTCACCCAAGCAACTGTGCCAACATGTTTTGAGTCCACATCCATTGTGCCAGTACCAAAACACTCCTCCCCAACGTGCCTCAATGACTATCGCCCCGTAGCACTCACACCCATCATTATGAAGTGCTTCGAGCGACTGGTCCTAGCACATCTCAAAGACTGCCTCCCACCCTCACTGGACCCACACCAATTTGCCTACCGCAGAAATAGGAGCACAGAGGATGCAGTATGCACAGTGCTGCACTCTGCACTCACACACTTGGACAATAACAACACGTATGTTAGGATGTTGTTTGTTGACTTCAGTTCAGCATTTAACACCGTCATTCCCTCCAAGCTGACCACAAAACTTGGAGACCTGGACATTAACACCTCCCTCTGCAACTGGATAATGGACTTTCTGACCAACAGGCCTCAGCATGTTCGGTCAGGTCACAACCACTACACCACCATCACACTTAACACTGGCATACCACAGGGCTGTGTGCTGAGCCCATTCCTCTACTCCCTTTACACCCACGACTGCAAGCCTGTGCATGGATCCAACTCCATCATTAAGTTTGCAGATGACACCACGGTGATTGGCCTCATCAGTGACAACGATGAGACTGCCTACAGGGAAGAGGTACAGGACCTGGCCACATGGTGCGCTGACAATAACCTGCTCCTAAACACCAATAAGACCAAGGAGCTCATTTTGGACTTCAGGAAGAAGAATGGAAGCACTCATGACCCCATCCACATTAACGGGCTGGCTGTAGAACGTGTTTCCAGCTTCAAGTTCCTGGGAACCACCATCTCGGAGGAACTGTCCTGGGCCACAAACACCTCCAGCCTGGTCAAGAAGGCTCACCAGCGCCTTTTCTTCCTCAGGACACTGAAGAAGAACCAGCTGTCTTCATCCATCCTGGTGAACTTTTACCGGTGTGCGATCGAGAGCATCCTGACCAGTTGCATCACAGTCTGGTATGGGAACTGCTCAGTGGCTGACCGCAAGGCACTGCAGAGGGTGGTGAAAACTGCACAGCGCATCACAGGGACACCACTTCCTGCTCTTGAGGACATCCAGAGGAAACGCTGTCTACGTCGAGCTCGCAGCATTCTCAAGGACTCCTCTCACCCTGACCACGAACTGTTTAACCTCCTCCCCTCCGGGAGGCGTTTCAGGAGCCTCCGGACAAGGACCACAAGATTCAGGAACAGCTTTTTCCCTAAAGCTGTCTCCTTGCTGAACTCTTCCCTCTGACACCCCTCAACACCCCCCACACCACACATAGACTCCTCCCCCTCTTCAACACTCTGATTTATTTATTTACTCACAACAAGCAAAAAGTAACTTTTTATTACTTGCACTACTGCCTGTTCATCCAGGAACACTGTATAATCAATTTGCACATTGAAATATTTTTTTTTCTATGCACTTTACTGTCCATTGCAATACTGTAAATTATGTTCATAGTTCTGCCTATAGTGTACATACACTTTTACATAGCCCATCTGTATAGTATGTTCATAGTACACCTATCTGTATATCGTGCTTATAGTATTTAATATCTGTAAATTATGTCCATAATACTTACCTGTATAGTTATTGTACATATTATAGACCTTTATTCTGTACTTACTGCTTATTGCACTTCTGGTTAGATGCTAACTGCATTTCGTTGCCTTGTACCTACATGTGCAGTGACAATAAAATTAAATCTAATCTAATCTAATCTAATCTTGTGTGATATCTGGGGACGTGGCTTTCCCTCTCACAGGAAATGAATGTAAATCCAGTAGAGCTGCGTAAAGTCACATGGATGTGAATGTTTTTTTTTTCACCTTTAATGGTGAGGACAGCAGGAGAAGAGGCGAGAGACAGTTGAACAGGTGAGAACTGAACAGGGGCAGAAAGTACCTTCAGCAGGGATTCGAACCCTTGTTGTCTGAGGTTCAGTTGTGCTTCACGTGAATATGCTGCTCAAGACTATAGCTCTGACAGAGTTTACTCTACGCTCAGGATACACAACGTGATTCTCTTATATGTCTCATCCAGATCTTTGTCTTAAGATGTCTGCAGTTTTATTTTAGCAGAAACGTTAACTTTTAAATAGCATTAAACATTTCAGAACATCAAGGGTTACTAGTTTATATATATCTTCAGTGTCCAGCATTGCATACACCACATTTTACAAACACACTAGAAAGGACTTTCAAGTCCAAGATTTTTAGTATGAGAGCAATACCTTTTTAATAACAAATCTATGTAACACTAGTCTTTTTTTGTACAGCACATTTTTGCATGTATGTAAATATAGGTTAAGGATTCATGTTAAATCACTGTGCAATAAAATACTTGTCTGCATAAAAACAACTTCAAATATGACAATGCATGTATTGTCTTTGACTGAAATATTTCTCCTAGACAGAAATAAGGTTACCTTAAAGCCTGTGTTATACTTTCGTCATGAGCAATCCGGATGCGTACACGTACAGCGCAGATGTGTCCTTCTTCCATTTATACATCCAAGCGTACACTGATGGTCAGATGTACAACAAAAATATGAACAAACAAGAATTATTGCACATCTGGTTGTCTTCATATTCTTTTATTGATGGGATTGCACATGTTCGAGTAGCAATGGGCTTTTTTACACTGCCTGAACATGCCCAGGCAGCAATGACATGTGGGGCCCAGATGAGGGCTTCATGGGTGGCAAATGTGGGCCCCATTATGGGCTTGCACCCGGGATCCACATTGGGGGCAAGCCGTGGAAGCCCAGACGTACTGAAAGTGGAACCTGTAAGGGTACTGCATGGGTCTTAATTGGGCAATTCATGTCAGACCCATTTGGGCCCCACCTGCCCAAAGGGTACCAAAGTGGGCTTTGCAACATGGCTACACAGATGGGCTTTAAATGGGATCTGTAAGAGTCTTATATGGATCCTAACTGGGCAATTCATGCCAAAACCCATTTGGGCCCCACCAGTCTGAAGGGGTTTAAAGTGGGCTTGCACCCAGGATCCACATGGGAGCCAGCCATGGATGCCCAGGTGGGTTTTAAGTGGGATCTGTAAGGGTCTTATGTGGGTCTTAACTGGACAATTCATGACAGACCCATTTGGGCCCCACCTGCCCATATGGGCTTAAAGTGGGCTCTGTAAGGATCATATGTTGGTCCTAACTGGGCAATTCATGAAAGGTAAGCCCAACCATTAATTTAAGGAAACAATCTAAGAAAAATTAAAAACGAAGAATGAATGTAAGTACAAGATAAATACAAGACACTTTATGCTTTGAACTGCAAGAAATATATTAAATTGCACAACAAAAATTATCTTTAAAAAACAATGTCCCAACATCTCTGAAAAAACCCCTCCAAAAATACAATACAAAATACACTCATTATATAATACATTGAACAACAAACATAATCTTTAACAATTTAAATTTTACAATGTACCGGTAAATAAATAAACAAAATATATATTTTTAAAATGTCTAACAAAAAGAAAAGAAAACATCTCTCCAAAAATACATCCAAAACAGTCATGGCGTTTGTGTTGTCGATGTTTTTTTTTAAGCCCTCTCCCCGCCACGGTCATGTGCTCCTGTGAACCATTTCCCCAGTGCCATTTCCACATCCTTTCGGTTCACATTCTGAGTTATAGCGTTACTCTTCAGTGCAACTAAAAACAATGGAACGTAAGTCAATTTAGCAAGGTAGTTTTGTGCTCCAACTTGCAACTCTTCAAATCATTCATTCAAGTAACACATTTCCACATATGGTAAGCTAAAATGTTACCCCTAGGGTGACATTTACCATGGAGTTTTATGCCAACCTATAATCCTTTTTCCATTACATGTTGAAATTTAGCCTCAAATGCACAGCAGATTTGAGCGACATTAGTCCATTAATTTTCCATTAATATATCATGACATATCACATAACTTCCAGTCGAATCACAGACACGACAGCTGCCAGTGAAATGCGAAGCGCTGTCAGATGTTCAACACCAGCAGAGATCATATACACTCGCACACACACATCAAGAATCTCAACAATGGTGACATGCTTCATGGTGCAATGCATTCTGAGTACATCATACGAAACTTATCCATGGCTCCCAGAATGCATTGCACCATTGAAGCATGTAACGTTGAGATTCATATGCTGATTCTTGATGTCTGTGTGCGAGTAAAACTCACAGGAGCCCAACATATGTAAATGGTGTGTTATAAATCGTTTGATGTTCTGATTAAATTCTATTATTCCCTTGCTGTAGAATCACAACAATAAAACAGAATGTTTAACATACTATCTATATAAACCTTACACATAATCAGTCAAAAGTCCTGGGCCCCATTCAAAGTAGGTTTAACAAATTGTAAAACCAACCCTGATCTCTGAGCTGTTTTACGCTGCAAACAAAAACCCTAGGTTGTTCTTCTGTCCACAGCCTAAGGAAAGCTATCATCAATGGAGCTCGGATAAAGTGATTCACCATGACAACGAGGGAGAAAAGCACATGTTTCACAAGAAATGCCAAACTGCTGCGTCGCAAGATAGAATGCTCGTTACTTTATTGCATTTACATTCCTGCACTTGACTAGGCTATTTCAAATACAGGGAAACTGTTTCAAATGTGAGAATTACACTGTTGTGTAGGCTAAAAGCAATCCCACTGTGTTCAGGTATAATAGGTAGCAGTTGAAAAGGAAATATTTTAAAATATTCTGCTTGACATACATATTTGGTGACAACTTCAGGTTTTTGAAACTTCACAAGAACGCAGATTTTGGTAGACCTGTGATTGTGAGTACTCTTACCCTTCAGTACTCTTTTGGACAGGGTGACCTTCAGTGCACCCTCACACCAGGATTTTATTTATGGACTTTTTCTCTGCTTTTAATACTGTACACACAGACACACTATTGCACCGTCTGGTGGAGCTTCAGGTCCATCCAGCACTAATTTTATGGATTAAGGGTTTTTTACAGAATAGCAGGTTTTAGTAAATGGTCTTAAATCCAGTAAGCTGTTTTTAAACTCAGGACTCCCACAAGGTTGTGTTTTATCTCCCAATCTCTTCTTGGCCATCTCTTGCAGCAGTGAAGGAACTAGATAAAAAAGTTTGTCAAGACAAACTTTAAGTTGGCTTGAGAAAGCCTGACCAGAAAGTTTGAAAAGTTTAGAATGTTTGAAAAGTTTGAAAATGTGAAAAGTTTAAAAAGTTTAAAAAGATTTAAAAGTTTAAGAAGTTTATGAAAGACAGTGATTAACATATTGCTAGCATTACAAGCAAGTGACTACCATGTCATTAGCATGATTAGCAAAGTTGCTGGCATGTTGCTAGCATAATTACCAAGTGACTAGCATGTACTTAGCATGATTAACAAGGTATCTAGCATGTTGCTAGCATAATTAGCAAGTGACTAGCCATGTCGCTAGCATGATTAGCAAATTACTGGCATGTCTCTAGCATGTTTCTAGCATGATTAACATGTGACTAACATGTTGCTTGCATGATTAGCATGTTTCTAGCATGATTAGCATGTGACTAGCATGTTTCTGGCATGATTAGCATGTTGCTAGCATTTCGCTAGCATTATTAGCAAGTGACTAGTCATGTCGCTAGCATGATAATCAAGTTACTAGCATGTCAATAGCATGTTGTTAGCATGATTAGCATGTTTCTAGCAATAATGCGACTTGCATGTTGCTAGCATGATTTTACCATTATTAGCATGTTGCTACCATGGCGCTAACATGATTAGCATGTTGTTAGGATGTCACTAGCATTTTTCTAGCATGATTAGCATGTTGCTAACATGATTAGCATGTAGCTAGCATGATTAGGATGTCGCTAGCATGTTTCTAGCATGGTTAGCATGTTGCTAACATGGCTAGCAAGTGACTAGCATGTTGCTAGCATGATTTTAACATGATTAGCATGTTGCTAGCATTTTTTAGCATGACTAGCATGCGAATAGGATGTTGCTAGCATGTTTCTAGGATGATTAGCATGTTGCTAGCATGTTATTAACATGTTTCGAGCATGATTAGCATGCAACTAGCATGATGCTAGCATCTATCTAGCATGAGTAGCTGTTGCTAACATGTTTCTAGCATGATTAGCATGTTGTTAACATTTACATTACATTTATTCATTTAGCAGACGCTTTTATCCAAAGCGACTTACAGATGAAGACAGTGGAAGCAATCAAAAACAACAAAAAGAGCAATGATATATAAGTGCTATAACAAGTCTCAGTTAGGTTAACACAGTACACGTAGCATGGGATTTTAACTAATATAATAAATAAAAAGAAAACAGAATAAAAAAATAAAAGAATAGAGCAAGCTAGTTAGAGGTCTTTACACATACACACACACATACATATACAATTGCATAATAAATGAAGAGAAAATAGAATACAAAAAGATTAGAAAGGAAGTTAGATTTTTTTAAGAATAGAATTAAAATAGTGAGTGTTAAAGTTAGAGGGTCAAATAAAGATGGAAGAGATGTGTTTTAAGCCGATTCTTGAAGATGGCTAAGGACTCAGCTGTTCGGATTGAGTTGGGCAGTTCATTCCACCAGAAGGGAACATTTAATTTAAAAGTCCGTAAAAGTGACTTTGTGCTTCTTTGGGATGGCACAATCAAGCGACGTTCACTTGCAGAATGCAAGCTTCTAGAGGGCACATAAGTCTGAAGTTACGAATTTAGGTAAATGGGTGCAGAGCCAGTGGTAGTTTTGTAGGCAAACATCAATGCCTTGAATTTTATGCGAGCAGCTATTGGAAGCCAGTGCAAATTGATAAAAGAGGTGTGATGTGTGTTCTTTTTGGCTCATTAAAAATTAATCTTGCTGCCGCGTTCTAAATTAATTGTAAAGGTTTGATAGAATTGACTGGAAGACCTGCCAAGAGGGCATTGCAATAGTCCAGTCTGGACAGAACAAGAGCTTGAACAAGGAGTTGTGCAGCATGTTCCCAAAGAAAGGGCTTGATCTTCTTGATGTTGAATAAAGCAAATCTGCAGGATCGGACAGTTTTAGCAATGTGGTCTGAGAAAGTCAGCTGATCATCAATCATAACTCTAAGGCTTCTAGCTGTTTTTGAAGGAGTTATGGTTGATGTGCCTAACTTGATGGTGAAATTGTGATGAAACAATGGGTTTGCTGGAATCACAAGCAGTTCTGTCTTGGCAAGGTTGAGTTGAAGGTGATGGTCCATCATCCAGGAAGAAATGTCAGTTAGACAAGCTGAGATACGAATAGCTACCGTCGGATCATCAGGATGGAATGAGAGGTAGAGTTGAGTGTCATCAGCATAGAAGTGATATGAAAAGCCATGTTTTTGAATGACAGAACCTAATGATGCCATGTAGACAGAGAAGAGAAGTGGTCCAAGAACTGAGCCCTGAGGCACCCCAGTAGTTAGATGTTGAGACTTGGACACCTCACCTCTCCAAGATACTTTGAAGGACCTATCTGATAGGTAAGACTCAAACCATTGAAGTGTTGTTCTTGAGATGCCTTTCGCCAGTAGCATTGATAGGAGGATCTGGTGGTTAACCGTGTCAAAAGCAGCGGACAGATCAAGCAGGATAAGTACTGAAGATTTGGATTCTGCTCTTGCCAGTCTTAGAGCTTCAACAACTGAGAGCAAGGCCGTCTCAGTTGAATGTCCACTTCTGAAGCCAGATTGGTTGCTGTCAAGGAGATTGTTGTGTGTGAGACATGTAGAGACTTGGTTGAACACAGCTCGTTCAAGTGTTTTTGCAATAAAAGGAAGAAGGGAAACTGGTCTGTAGTTCTCTAAAAGAGATGGGTTGAGGTTGGGTTTCTTAGGTAGTGGAGTTATACTTGCCTGTCTGAATGATGAGGGAAAAACACCAGTGTGGAGGGAAGTGTTGATGATGTGAGTGAGTGCAGGTACAACTTCAGGAGAAATGGCTTGAAGGAGATGAGATGAAAAACATTGTGATTCTTAGATGTGAAACACTCGACATGATCTGCTGGCCTGCAAAAACAGTCATAAATGTTTTAGCACGGCTATTTACACCAATAGTATGAGAACTGTATATTGTGTCACTCGCATTGAAAATTAATTACCGCTTTATCCGGGTCAAAAGGAAATGATGATAATAGTTGAAACATCCTTAGCTCGTACATTTCTTTCATTTGAAAAATCACAGCTGCCGGTGATTACAGTTTTTTAGTAAACCATTAGTAAACCATTTAACAACACATGATGCCTACAAAATAGTCAAAGCGTATGTTTTCTGTTCTAGGTAAGAACAATTACACAGAGTGTTATAGGCTGGGTAAATAATTTGAGAATAGTATTTCTGTCGAATGAGAAAAGCGTACATTTAAAAAAATTTCTGATGTAGAAATGATGTTTCTGCCAAACACATCCAAAGAGACAGAGTTTTCTACTCGTGTCAGAAAAGCACTCGGGTGCATAAATTATATGAAGAAACGATGCCGGTCATCGGGTTATTTAAAAAATAAGACCATAGACGCTGTGCCTTGCTTTAGTGACACACAATGTGTTTAAACACGTTTACAATTGTAGGTGTAATTATTTTATTGACTTTAAAATGTATATTTGTTATTTTACACTACGCATACCATCTACAGGATAGAAGGATGGGGATACAGTAAAATACAACTATAAACAACTATAAACTTTAAGAAAAGTTAACCTTCATTACACTAGTGTAAAGCGATCTTACAGTAAATGAAAAGCACTACGTAAAAAGGCTGAAGGCCAAACAACTGATGGAAAACACACGTTGGGGGTATACTGTTGGTAAAATATATTGTTTTAAATAAAAAATATAATATGGATAGTAAGGATACTTTTAATATAAAATATATAATATAGAACTACAGCCGTTAGATGTACAGACGGTCATTTTTATATTTTATTTTTGCTTTTAAATGGAGGTATTTTGGAACGGATAAACAGAGGCCCTGCAAATGTCTTTCCTGCTCTGTGTCTGAAAGTACCGTAGATATGTGAAAGGTTTACGACCGTAGCAACGCACATAAATTACATCTCTAGGATGCGTGGGTCTTTCCTGAACCATCTTTAATGGATGAGTCTGATCGAAGGTCTTTTTTCTAAAAGATAAAACAACTTCATCTAAACTTCACAGTCTATGCCAGGGTTCCTCAAATCTTGCCCAGGAGGTCCAATGCACTGCAGAGTTTAGCTCCAACCCTGATCAAAGTCACCTGCCTGTGATTTTCTAATGATCCTGAAGACACCGACTGGCATTGATTCGCATGCTCAGGTGTTTTTGATAAGGGTTAGAACTAAACTCTACTGTAAAGTGGATCTCGAGGTCCAGATTTGAGGATCCCTGGTCTATGCTGACAAACAAACGAGCTCCTCAGGATAGATTTAAAACAAAATCAATATTTTTTGTTTTCATTTTTAAAACATGCAGAAAGACTTTGGCATCATGTTTCAGTGTGTGTGTGTGTGTGTGTGAGAGAGATGGTATTAAAAAAAACTTTGAAGATCGTGCTAAAAATAAGAACTTTAAAGAATCTAAAGTGATTAATGCATAACGCATCTAATATAATATGATCATATATATATATATATATATATATATATATATATATATATATATATACTAGACTAGGACCTGCGAGATTCTGTTTATCATTTAAACATTTTATTTAATTTTTTACGTCGTATTATTTTATTTTGGGGATATTTCATTCATGTTTGGACATCTCTCACTGGTCTAAAAATGTAAGGGATAATTTTTTTATATGTATCATCAGAAATGTTTATTGTATATACTATGCTATCACATTTAAAATAAGTTTTCTTTTTTTTTTTTTAGTTATACTTTATTTTTTGTTTAATGAATTGCTTTAGTAGCCTGTCATTATATAATTATTTATTTCCATATTCTTTAACCCCTGGAATCTGAGTGGGTTTTGGGGGACTGGAGATATTTTGGCAGCCCCCAGACGTTGGTGTTTTTCATTATCCTAAAACATATTAATGGCTAAAAGTCTGAATATCCCATAATATGTGATCAGCATGATTGTACATGTCTGTAATTTTGAGAAGGCGTCGTTTATGATCAGTTTTTGTTTAAAATATGTACATGCCGTGCGTATGAATTCCACCGGAGGAAGCCGTGACCGGTAGACCCGTGCATTCCTAACTGGGAGCACTTACACCCCCCGCGATGTCGTGTTCATAGATGGCAAACGGATAACGCGGTGGCAAAACGTCGATTTAACGGAGCAGAATAGTGTTTTCTGAAATCCTATAGACCCCTTTTGCGCGTACGTCAGAGGTATGTCACGGCGCTAGCTGGAGGCAAAACAAACGGAAAACTGGAGGCGGCTAATACAAACCAACACAGGGTCGGCTACTCAAGGAGCTTAAAATGTCGTCTAGTTGTGTTGTTGGTTGCCAGAATCGACGGAGAAAATTTTATATACATTGTTGTGATTAATTGTGACCGGAATTTAAGAACATGGTAAGAAAGAATAAATACAGAAAGTTTATAATTAATTTGCAGTCTTCAGAATTTTTATTTCTAGAAACGAATTACATCTTAATAATAATTTTACTGTAATGTCACTCTTTATTTAATCTAAGGATTTATACGCCCTCATTTTCTCTTTACTATACACGCTCGGTTTCTCTATCAGGTAAGTGTAGATGTCAGGCCACTCAATCGGAGGTAACGTTAATCCTGTCAGATCATCCAATGAGTGATTGTGTACGGGTCGAACAAACTGGTGCCGTCCGTTAAAGTTAACTATTTCAAATAATTATTGCGGTCCCGGACAGTAAGTGACCTTAAATATTCAGATAAAGCAGATATATTCAGATTTTCTCCAGCCATTGTTAAAAAAACAAGCTAAGAAAACTCGCTAGCTACCGTTTGTCCAAGTGTTGAGGGGAATCTTTCTGCCTCCAGCTAAGCCCCGCCCACACAAATACGTCACATTGTTTACCAACTGTAAAAGGGTCTATAGAGATCGCTAATGTGACGTCATTATGACGTATTCCCAGTGGTGAACGCAAAGCATTTAGGTGCCAGACTTCTTTGCATGGAGGGAAGAACGCAATGTTCAAGATGCCGTCTACATGCTGTGTTATAAACTGCAATAGTCGTTCTCACGACAGAAGTGGCATAAAGCTTAAGCACGGAATATCCTTTTATCGTTTTCCAGCGTGGAAAAATAATAGTTCAAGCCATGTTTCAGAGGTGACAAAAAGGCGACGAATTGCTTGGATAGCAACGGTAAGGAGGCCAAGATTACATTCGATAACACTCCACCACACGATGGTGTGTTCAAAGCATTTTCACAAAGGTAAGTTACAATAACTCTCTGTAAATGTTAACTAGCATGAAATGGCTAGAAAATGAGCTTAAGTTACCAATGTACTAAAGCATAACATTAATCAGTTTTAAATGTTGTACATCTTGGCTACATTGCAATTTATTTGGTGACTGTGTTTGCAGGCAAACCTGCCTATGAAAAGTGTGATCCTGCTTTGATTACAGGAATAAATTAGTTTAAAATATATTAAAATAGAAAAGTCATCTTAAATTGTCATAATATTGCTGTTTTTATTTTTATTTTTAATCAAATAAATGCAGCTTTGGTGAGCAGAAGATGCTTCTTTTAAAAACATTAAAAAAATCTTACTTACCCCAAACTTTTGAACGGTAGTGTATCCCCCTGTGTATAGCTTATCTGGATTCCTTAGGACTAGAGGTTGTGATATGACATGATTTCTTTATATTGTATCTGTTAGACACTACACCTGCACCTGAGATGGAAGGTCCTGTGAATCCACCTCCATCGCCGGACACTGTCCACACCACTCATGAGATTGAGCTGAAGACTTTGCTGGATAATAATTGTGGTTGTGTGCTGTGCTTTGACCAATATATGTCCAAGTATTGTTGTGGAGATAATAGAGTTAATAAACAAATATTAACTGGCTCTGGAATAGCTGGGTCAATTTTCAATAAATTAGGTAAACAGGCATTACAGGAGATTGTAAGTATGAGAGCCTATAGCTCGGAACGCAACACACAGCGACAGTGAGAATAACCTCTGGGCGTCCGCAGCAGAATTATGTAGCACATACAGTAATGACTGATTACAGAGATGAATTCGGTAGTGCAGAACGTTCCTGGTTAGAGGCCAGGATATTAACAACAGCAATAATAAAAGAAACACTACACAGACAAAAAATTAAATACATATGACTTTAATGGAAACAGGACAATTTAAACACCCAGTTAATTCAGTATTAGAAGGCATACTATTGGGAATTACAGATATGTCACAGGAAGGTCAATTGACCATAAATGTATTATTGACTAACATAAATCAGGATGAACTTGGAAAAATTATTGAGAAAAGGGAGGACAACAACCAGCCAGGATTCTCTCAGCCGTCGGGAATGGTCCTGCAGGGGACAGAAAAAAACAACAACAACAGCGTCAGGCAGAGTCTGAAGATGAATCCGAGGTGTCGGAGTTGTATATGACTCAGACAGGTCAGATTCTTCACTATATTTTGAAGATAGTGAAAGTAGAGAAACAGAATATATTTACAAAGAATCTAGAATAAAAGAAGAGGCCAGATGGAATAACAAAGTGACAAACTAATTAATAGAAAAATAGTTAAAGAACTGGAAAAAGCCTAGTTCAATCAGAAATAAAAAATCTGGAAAAAGTAATAGAAATATTAAAATGGGCGGAAGTAATAGGACTGAAGGACAGAATTAATTAGGATAGTGATGGTCAGGTCGCAAAGCAAGGACAAACAGTCAGGATCGGCGAGCAACTCCTAGATTTACAACTTCTTACAGACAATTGAAGTTGTACAGTAACTCCACGAGAAACTGAAGAAAACCAGAATAGTGTACATGCGAAATTGCTGGAATTTTAATTAACAGAAGCAGTTAGAAAACAGGTAGGAAATAAGAAGTCGCACGAAGACCAGAGTGCATATACAGAACAGATAGCCTAATGAAAGCGGCTGAGAATGTGCAGCTGAGCCGAGATGCCGCTACGAGGTTAGTGCAGACCTGTACAGGTCAACTCATATCCTCGGAGGGTTTGGATAAGTTGAGGACTTTGACAGGTATAGATGATAAAATTAAAGAATGGACAAAAACCCTCATTAATGCCCGGAAAAGAGCATATAACTTTATTAGAAATTTGGCTTTCTATAGAACAGGAGATCCCTAATGCTGACAAAGTTCCATTGCTGAGGCATGTAGGCGTAATTTAGTTACCCTGCTGAATAATGCGACTAGAGAAAAACAGAAGAAAAACTAGCTGAGTATGATCTTGGTACAAAACATGTTAAAACCATGAGGAAATTTACATTGCAAAATAAAGAAGCTTAAGGGTTACAATTTAAAAATAATTATAATAACAATAAATTCCAAAGGCCAGAAAGATTTAAAAATAAATAATAATAATAATAATAATAAAATACATAAATAAATATGAAGCAGGATATTACGGTGAAACAAGGAAGGTTAACCAGTTCACTGGAAATAGACAGACGTCTCAGACAGAAAAAAAAAGGAAACCTGTATGCACAGGGAGGGAGAAAACTTCCACAAAAGTGGAAAAATGGAAACATGTAAAACTAAGAAGAAGGAGCGAGTCAACTCTGATACAGAATGAAGGTTAGCTGTCCAGTTGAAACAGAGACTGTGTGACCCAAAAGTTAAAGAAGAAAATGAAAATGTATATATTAATATTCATGGAACAGAGTACTATTTGATTGACAAATGCATGAATGTCTGTCTCAACTGAGCCTTTAGAGATAAATAGTACGATACAGGTACAAACAAATGACGGACAAGTTAAAATGGAAAAAAACAGGCGAATGATATGGAATTACTGTGATTAGAAGTTCTGAAAATTTATTAGCAGCAAAAGATCTGAAAAAGGTTTTAAGATTAAAGCCGGTTAATTATGAGCAAGAATTAAGAAGAATCTGAAATGAAATTAAAGGTTCACAATGGGCTATGGACCAGTTAATGTCAGAGCTATGTAAAACTTCATATGTACGGAGCAAAAATGACTGCGGCAAAGTAAATGATACGTTTGCACATGTTATTGAGAGTGGAATTCATAAACCACAAAGGAAATACCCAATGAATAAAAACGGAATGGCTGAACTAACTTTAACCATAAAAGAGCTTGAAGAACAGGGAGTTATAAAACAAGTTAAAGGAGCTATTACTAACTGGCCAATCCAGTTAGCTGTGAAACCGAACGGGACATATAGATTTCTTACAAACTTTGAGACTTTGAATCGTTTAACAAGACTGGATAAACGTTATGTAATTAACGAATGAGATACAGTTGAAAAAAAAATACGAGATGGACGGTTATATTAGAAAATTGTTTTGGCCAATGGATTCTACTCGATTACTCTAGCCGAAGAGAGTCAGGAAAAAACTGCTTTTACTGTAAACAACAAACATTATGTTTACCGACGTTTGTTGATGGGTTATTAAAACTCGCCTATAACTTTTCAATTGGTAAGGTGTGAAATTCTGAAAGATTTAGACATTGAACTTTATATAGACAACATATTAATTGTGTCAAATGGAGAAATAAACCTTGTAACAGAATTGTTGAAACAACTTGCGGAGGCAGATTTGAAAATAAATATAAAAAAAGAGACAATTAATGACTGATATAGTCGAATTTTGGGGAGTTTGGGTTTCAGCATGTAACAGAGGGGTTACTTAGTCAATGAAAGTCAGAGTAAATCAACTTGAGACCCCAAAAACAGTTAGACAGAGCCAGCAAACAATGGGGTTACCGGGTTATGTTAGAGACTTAATCCCTGGCTTTAGCAGATGTCTAAACTTATTTATGAGATTATCAAAGGTGGACAATTGAAATGGACAAAAAAACTGACGAATCGTTGATAGAAATTAAAACAGCTATATTAAACTCAGGACAGCTGGAAGGAAGAAATGATGAGAAAAATTTAGAGGCTGACTTGGAAACAGACGAAACAGGTTACCAATTAATAGTAAGAGAAAAGAAAAGTAACATACCTGGTAAAATTATGACTGGAAGCTGGGAGATCCAAGAACTTAAATTTACTGGTGTGAAGAAGCAGCTGGCAGCACTTAGAAAACGATATTTCCGAGTTGAAAGGCCTGGCAAGGGGCCAAATAATATTTGTTAACATGAAAACAGCAGTATTAGCTCATCTCTCCAAAACAATGTAAAGGATGACCGTGCGCTTAATAGCTGATGGCAGAGATGGGAAAGTATGCTTCTAGATCCAGATATGAAAATCAGACAAAAAGAACTTAAAAAATGACAGAAGAAGAAATTAGAGCTTTATAAAAATACAGTTGTTTTCACAGATAGCTCAAAAACGGCCACAGACGAGGAAGCTCACTGGGCTTTTGATTCTGAAACAGAGCAACAAGGTCATAGCTTCAAATGAGGGAGTAGTGCAAGGCACAGGACAGTACGCAGAGCTCATGGCAGTGTTCCAGGCTTTGAAAACACTGAAAAACTTGGATATTTACAGGCCATAATAGTGACGGATTGCTGTTGCAACAGGAATTACTGACAATTTGCAAATCTGGAATGACAAAGGTTACACCAAGTCAAAAGGTAAGCAAATTGAACACGCAACATTTTGGCAAGAGATACAAAAAATAATAAGTGATTTTGATGTTACAGTGATACATCAGCCAGGATATTCCTAGGCAGACAAAGGAAATAATGAAGTTGATAAATTAGCGTGCATGAGACGAATAGTAGTGATTAAATAAACAGAAGAAAACGTAATACAGAAAATACATTACCAAATTATGCACCCAAGTGTAAATTTAGTTTGCAAAGTTTTGACAGATTATAAAATACATATTTCTAACTTGAGACAGAAATAGAGAAATGTAAGATTAAATTGTGAACAGTGCATGCATAAAGGCTATAATAAAACAATACGAAGTGATTTTGGAGGTATTATACCAGACAGCGTTAACCAGGAATAATCTTTGGACATCGCTGGACCTTTGATCCCGAGGTCTAAAGATTGTAATAAATATCTATTGATGGTAGTAGATGGCTTTACGAGCCAAATTTTGGGAAAGCCTTTAAAAGAGACAAAAGCAAATGCAATTATTAAAGATGTCAATAAATTACTGGTAGCTTGGGGCCGGCCAGAAAAAAATTAGGTGTGACAACGGCACAGATTTTATAGGAAAACAGTTTGAAGACTTTGTAACTGAAAAACATATAAGTTTAATTAAATCTATAAGATATTGCCCAGAGTCAAAGGCAATAGCTGAGAGACATATAGGGATTCTAAAAAGCTGGAAACGGGCCAATTGTAATCATGATAGATGGGATGAATATATGGAAGATTTAATGTTTTATATTAATCTTACAGAGATCAAAAGTCAAAAGACCAGCCAGAAGACTCTTGCTGAGTAGGAGACCACGTCTGGATCAGGTTAGACATTAAACATAAAAATAAACCGTTTAAAGATTTAATTAATAAGAATGATAAAAAAAATTAAAATAGTTGATAAACAATGTGGAATTAACAGATAATGGCCTCAGTGGAGTAAAAGGAATTTGGTCGTGGTTAAAAACCAAGGACGAGAAAATTTAATTCAATCAGGAAAATTATCAATGAGATTAGGCTGAGTTTGTTAAATTGGTTGAGATTAATAACCAGAGAGGTGTGATTAGAATTGAAACTAATCTAAGGACGAGATGCGATGATAATTATATAGCGAAGGATATTGAGCATGTAAAAGCCAGACTGACAGGTAGATTGCTTAAACCTGTTAAACTGAAATGTTATATAGCATAGGTGTATGTGTGCTATTTGTGGTAGTTTTGAAGAATAACTGTGGTGGGAATTAAAAAGCAATAATAATAATAAAAAAAATACAAAAAAGATTAGTAAACCTCTAACTATGCCAAAAATACAGAGAGATCAAGATTACAAAACTCCTGGATAAATTAAAGCAGCTCTGTGAAAATGTAGAATTAGTTTCTCTAAAGTTGAAGTAATAATGACACAGCGGCTTGGAGTAAAGTAAACAGTTTGTGATTGTTTGTGGACAGGGAATATGTAATTATATGCGATGTATGTCTCGATGACATTAAATACCATAAATTGCTGGTACATGGCAGACATAAAGTTTGGTCTTGGAACAAGACCTTTGTTGATTTATCTAGTAAAGGCAAAATTGAAGGTTCAAGATTGCAAGTTGATAACATGACTTATCAACAACAGCTGGGATCAGGCGTCGATTATCTATGGTCATAACGTATTAGAAGACATATGGGTGACATTTAAAGTAAATGGCTCCCGTTGACCCCAAAGGTCTGGGAATGGAGCTGGAGTGCTTGAAAACTTGCTTTGACGTGAAGGTCAAAGCATGCCGGCCAGATAAGGGAACTGGAATTATCTGGTCTGTGGGCACCGTTGCTAAAACACTATTATAAAGTAATATAGGTGAGTGAATAATGGCACCTAGAATTGATTTTTTGAGACGTGGAGAATCTGATGACTCAAATAGCAATGTGCGTTGCCATTTTAACTAATTTCAACTAATAGTGCAAAGAAGCAGAGTTCTGTGTGTCCGATTGCATTATGGAGACAGAACAGCCAGCAAGCTGCTGTATTATCTCTGGGCAAGAAGCCAATTATGGAGGGGTAACAGCAGTCTTGTCTGAATTAAACTAATGTTTAAAGTTGTTGTAAACATGACCACCACTTCTGAACCACAAATTCTAGCATGTGCAGTTGACATTGAATTGGCACATGATTAAGTAGTGAGTAAATTGACAAAAGGTTCAGAAGGGGGGTGGTTTGAATTATTGTGTTATTATTATTCTTATTTTTCTCTCAGGAATGATGAAATTACAAGACTTAGACGAGAGAGAGAAATGGGCCAGGAAAATACAACGCTGGCGACAAGCCTGTATACCACAACCTTGTCTGACGGTATTATTAGTATAACAGGGGTTGTGATTTTAACTGGAATTTAGCCAATAATTGATTTCACTACAAAAGTGATTGTGGTTGAGTAGATTACTGTTAAAGAAGTTTCCCACTGTACTATAGTGTAATTTTTTTTCAGGGTCATGTGAGCTAAAAACATTGGAAGAATGTAGCCAATGTGAGGAAATAATAATACAAAAAAAATATATATATAATATATATATATATATATATATATATATATATATATATATACAGTGGGGAAAGATACATTAGTGAAATGTAGAATAAGGTCAAGCCCATGTAACATTACACGGATAAAGAGAATTTGGATTTGGCAACGCCTGCAGCATATATTCTATATTGGACCTAGAGAGACATTAGGGTGTTACACGAGCAACACTGAGGACAGTGTTAAGCCAAATAAAGAAACCCCAGATTACTGCAACTAAATAAAAAGATAGAGGTTCCCAATGTGTAAAATATGGGTTGTATGATCCTAAAAGTGCATTCCAAAGAAACTGTGAAAAATATTATAATGACAATAAATTTACAATGTGTGAAACTACAAAAAATTATGGGATCCATTTGCATGGATAAATTGGTTTATATATTGACATAGGTTAATATTAATATATTATTATACATTGATATTGGTTAGGTGAAACTACTGAATGAATTAGTGTATATTCAAAAGGATTGAGAACTCTTGTGGGAAAATGTTCTTACTGAAAATTAACTGAAAGAGATCAAATCATAATACAGTTCATTTGTATTATTTATTATTTATTTATTTGGTGATACAGGAACTAATATTAGAGCATTACTGTGAAAAGCATTAAAGCCCAAAAATTTAGATGAAAAACAGAGAATCTCATGATGGAATGAGTATAAAAGATAAAAATAAAAATATTAAATATAAAAATACCGGGCTAAGCACTTACTATCCTTTTCCTGTAGTTTGGATGAGATTTCAGGTAAAGGATAGCAGATTATTTTGTTCTATTTCTAAGGAAATCCCAGAATACCATAATGTTATGACTATATCGGCACCTAATCACAAAATGTAAATTAATATTAGTGGCATTCTAGATGTCAAAAAGGTTTTGACCATTGACAGAAGCTTATGGACTGTTTATTACTTTACTGGAAGACAAGGCTTATTTAAATATGCCTTTAGATAGTTATTTTAGAAGATTTGATATTAATTAAGGAATTAATGGTATGTTGGCTTAAGAAGTCTATTCGTATGAGCCCATATATATGGATAATAGAGAGAATCATGCTAAAGAAGATAAAGGGAAATGAATGACTCTGTACCCATTGTATTGGACAGTAGCTAGACCACAATATATTAAATTACATGCAGGATACAGACAATGGATAATTTATACTGTATGTTATTTTACTAGTAAGAGCTTTCATGGGGATTTTGATTTTGTGAGAACTAAAGGGCCTTGGAGGACTGATAAGAAGTTTATTAAAAATCTGTTATTCTACAGTCGATAATATTATCATGCAGGTGGTTGGGCTTAGTAGGAGTAGAGATAAAGAGGACAAACAAGTGCTCATTGAAAGAGGGATTAATCGAAAGACCTTGACCGAACGTAGCACTCCTTTGGTGCATAAGGTCTGAGACTTTACTTCTGAAATAAATGGCATTTCAACAGAGTGCCACGAAGGGTGAACAGTTGAGTGATATACCAAGGATAACTCTAAGAATGATTCTACCAGCATTGCTGTTTTGTCAGGAAACGGTGACAACCTTTTGGAAATTCTGGTAAACAACTGTCTTTGTATTATAGTGAATATGATATAATAAAAATAATAATATAAATTAAAATAAAAAAGGGGGGTTACATACATATGTTTTTAAGTTTTTATTTTCTATATTTATTATTTTTTAACTTCATTTAAGTGGGTTATTGGTTCTGAAAATGTATGCATGATTTATTATGGAAACCTAATATGATAGGTAAATGAGTAAATTAAGAACAAATACAAAGGACCACAATTTGATTAAAAAAGAAAAAAAAAATTCTTTTAAGGCTCAAATAGGAATTAAGGAGAGCCCCAGGTGGAGAATTATTGACAAGAAGATTTAATTACTGGATTGTTATTGGGCAAGATAATTGTATGAGATGCCGTCAATTTCTGACTGATTTAAGAGTGAACTTTGTAATGGGGGATTTATGCTAGGAATGTTTCTTCAAGAATACATTCATTATGTGGATTAATGACTATGATGATGCAGAATATAATGTTGAATCTTATGAATTGATGACTGGAGTGCAGATATACATTTTGGAAAACAATAAAAATTAACTTACAATCTTTTTAAACTTAAAGACTGGTACAGATTGGAGATCTGGGGATTAGATTCTTGTGTACTGCTTGCATAATAAATGTACAGCTGAAGTTGTAAAAGTGGTCAAAATTGATGAACTGCTTTTTATTATAGGCAGAGAAATTTGTGGAATTCCTGGAGAAGGAGGATTTAACTCTGACTCAGCCCGCCTTCACGCCCCAAGGTGCAAAGAATCAAACAAGCGGCTCGCACACCAGAAGGTATGCCTGGAATGCCAGATCCCCTCTCTTGGCTTCTGAAGAGGAGGAGGACCCCTGAGTGAGTGAGGACCCCTGGGGGCGTCAGATTGAGGCTTGTGTACATGAAATTACGAACGGACGATTGTTGAGAGCAAGATTTGGACACTATCTTAGCACTGACAAGCAGAGCACAAAGATTTGGTCACCTGATACTACTGTATCTGGAAATTAGAAAAAAAAAAAGAAAAAAAAGAGTGCAAGGGGAAAGAAAGAATGCTCGAGTTTGGGTTGAAAACTATATGGATGTGTTTCATACCAGCTTACTGATGCATGATGGCACTGTGTATGTGATGCTTGCAAAATATAACAAGTTTAAAAAACATGATGAACAGTACTTTAGCTTGAAGATGTTAGGATGAAATCAGCCAGCAAAATTGCAAAGCAGTGGGTGTTAATGGAGATGATGATTTTGCAATTGTATTGTCTTGATTAATGCTTAATTTGCTATAAACAGATGTACTGTAACCTAAGTAGTAATAATGCATTTGCTTAAGTACAAAGATGTAACCCTGTGATTAATGCTATATGGAAAATGTATTGTGTAATTTCACTTACATTAAGAAAACTGCTTACTTGCATGAAATGTATGTAGTGACTGATTTAGAGCAGAAACACTTATATATTAGAAATAGTTTTTATGATAAATGGACAATATAGTATTTAAGGTGTATTTCACCTGACGGTTAAGAGGAAAAAGAAGAGGAAAAGGGCTAAAGCAATGCGACGTAAACAACTGAAAGCCTCGGCAGAGGAGTTGGCAGCACTCCAGGTGATGACATCAGAAGAACCAGCGTTCGACGTCTGGGTATAAAAGACTGAGAGAGAGACTCAACCGACGGATACTGAACAAGCACAGTATCCCTCGACCCCTGATACCAGCTGATTATACCTTGATTTTGTAACTTTACTATTGTACTTTGATATAACTTTTGTTAATTTTAATAAAACTTGTAATTTATTATTGACAAGTTATGGTCTGCAAGAGTAGTAATTTAAGCAAGAACTGACCACAGGGAAGTCTACTGAGCAAGATGTAAGTACTTTTGAAATGCTTATAGTTTTGTCCAGGGTCGACTTTCCTTACCTACCTGAGAATAATAAAGAAACAGGTAAAAGGTGTATAAATAAAGGAGACACCATAAAACACTGGAATACAGTAAAAGTTCGATTTTGTTGGGTCTAATGCAGTGGTTCCCAAACCTGTCCTGGAGTACCCCCAACACTGCACGTTTTCTTTCTCTCCCTAATTAAACACATCTGATTCAACTCATCAGCTCATTAATGACAGGACAGGTTTGGGAACCACTGGTCTAATGGGTACACTGTAAAAAATGACTGATTTTAACGGTAAAAAACTGTGAAAATGCTACAGTACAAACCTGTTTACTGGTTAACAGTAATTTCCTGTAAACTTTACAGGGAAAAACCGTAAACTTACGTTCCCAGAATTCTCTGCGTTGCATTTCAAATTTTGTTTGAATTTGATGTTTTTTCTTTGAAATAACTATGTTTCTTCTTCATTTTTTTCTCATCTGTTGTTTATTAGGTTTGTATGTTACATAAAATGTTGTTAAATTAATGTTTATTGCATATTTCAGTTTAATGAGTCTCACCATGATGGTGTTTAGTGCTTGTGTGAATGACACCGTGCACCTTCTATGTATCTTATTATTTAAAAGTTGCTTGTGATGGGCTTTGTTTCACCACGTGACTCTCTCACCACCTGCTTTTGGGAATTACCAGTGTAATACAAAAGTACAAAACAGATTTCAGTGCTTCAATAAGTTTGCATATTAATATTATATCAGTTAATTTATGGTATTAAACTGTAAATATAAAGTAAAACCGTTAAACCTACAAAAGTGTAACTGTATTTTTTACGGTATAAAACGTTAAACCAAAAACGGTTTTACCATATTTTTTACGGTATAATTCTGGCAACCACAGCTGCCGTTTTTTTACCGTATATTTTACGGAATATTTTTAACAGTGTACATTTATTGTATATCATGATGAACCTGTATAGGATATGTTATTGGTCATTTGCACTTAATTATGTGTTATGGATAGAAAGCGTGTTAAAAAAGTGTGTTTTTTAATATTGAATTGTTCATAGTAGTGGGTTTGCCATAAGTCACTGTCTTATTGAAGCATTTAACAGTAATAAAGTGAAATGAATGTATGTTTACAATGATTGTTTAATATTTATGCCTTTTAAGATTCAGTGTAAAATATACATGAAGTTGCTGGGCATCTTGTTTGTATGTCTTTGTATATTGTGGTATAAGGTTGTATTGTTTGAGATTTTTCTTTTGTTTTGCACAGGAGTATTGCTGTTGTGAAAATCATGAAGAGGGGAAGGGTTGAAATTGAAGGATATCTTCATGATGTATCTGAAATTTGGAAGGGGCTGATCATAACAAATATTTTACAGCCTTAATACAGGAGAGCGAAAGAAAGTCGTGTAGTGGTGTTCAATCTTCAAACACAATGTGTTTCAGAGTAAGGAGAAATACAGGTGTTTGACAATGTTGAAATGAGTAAATGTTTTTTAAATTAATGTAATTATTATTTTTATGATGGTTTGCCTGAGAAAAAACTAATGTAAATGATGTTTTGTTGTATTTTTAGAACACCTGTAAGACGTCAGAGAAGTGGTGAAGCTGATGTAATTGTGAGCACAGCATCTTTGCATCCATGTGTGCTTCATCTTAACTTTGTATTTGACGAGTCCTCTCATGATGTTGTGAACGATGGGACAAGTGCAGCATATTTTCCAAGAGGCCCGTGAATATCAAATGGTAAGTTGTTTCATATGATGGCATGTATAGATAAATTGTGTACTTGAGAATTAAATGAGTGAAGTATTATTTTTTGAAGAAATGTTGTATCTGATTATGTCTAATTGCACAAATGATAACATGTTGCTTCAGGAAGAGTTTAATGATTTGTTAAATGTTGCATTGTCAAGTATGCAGGTAGGTGTGCTAAGGCAGAGTAAAGTAGTTATACATTATATTTGTGATATTGGAATTCCAAAACTCGGGAAGTTCTAAGCGGCCATGCATTATAATATTTTTTCTTCTTGTTTTCTCGTTATAACGACTTCATTTTCTCGTTTTCTCGACATAACGAAGTTCGTTTTCTCGTTATAACGAATTAATTTTCTCTAAGAAGTTACAAAACTGCGGCAGCAGGTGGCACTATAGACCTGAATATAACTGATGCGGTTGTAAGGTCCAGACACTCGGCCCAAGGAAGGTATCCGGTGCTGGATGAAGGTTTCCTGCGTGTTCTGTCTTTCAGCGCGTAGAGTTATTCATTTTAGGTTAAACTCAAATCTGACTCCATTTTATTATTTAATCTGACTCCATTTTAGTATGACCTCAAATTTAGGTTGAAATGCAAATTGGTTGTATGCCTTTTTAATTAATATTCTTCTGACATTTGATTATTCTAGTTAACTCTATTTTTATATTAACTCATTCATTTGGGTGCTCATGTTGCTAACAAGGATACAATGTAATCTACTAGTCAATAGAAAAACAGAGTAAGACAGAATAGAATCAAAATGTAACAGTTTATTTACAGTCAGGTAGATATGTATTTTTCCAATTACATATCCAATTGAAACACATCAAATCATATTAATACAAAACATCAAATTCTCAAAGATGAATCTAAAAGTAAAATATGCATACCTGACCTTAGAAAATACATAGTATGAAGTGAAGAGACACACAACACACTATGGGCTTTCTGGCTACAGAAATCGCCCTGATCCTTTTGCTGCAATCCTTTAAATACCTCAGACCAAGACAAACATCCCCCGAGATGAAGACAGAAACTAACAATTGGAATTTGCATTACCTCAGGTCCCAAGCCTGGCTGATTTTACACCTCAATGGGAATAGCGGGTAATTTACATGGAGGGCCCTAGGAAAGGACACTCCCATCACAGTAATCAAGATATCTCTTGACTCTTCAGATCTGTATTATCTTCTAATCTACTTTTGTAAGATTGAGACCATTGTACCAGTTGCACTGAGACATTTCCAATGATACTAGACATGAGTGTTAGTTCACTTGCATTGACATTTTCATGTAATCATTTTGAGCAGACTGAGTAGAAGGAAGAATGGGTGAAGGGATTTAAAATGAAACAAATGGCCAGAAGGGAAGGAGGTCTCCTGCTCCTCCACTCTGTGGGGTGTCTCGAAGATGCCTGTGTATGTTTGTATTGTCTGTTTCTCAGGAAATCAAAGTATCTCAGGTTCTTTCGTCCTTACAGTTCCTCCGTTTGACCCCCAATGGGTCACATTCAGATGAATCCAATGGGGTCACCGTTAGATGATTGTTTATCTTCGAGATGTTATCTCAAAATTGTCTTTGTGATGTAAGCAGCTTTAGAAACCTTCTGAGGGCTGTAAACATCTGCAGAACACTCAGTCTCAGCATGTGTGTGTCGCTTGAGTTCGGCAGGTGGATGAATGTCTCCAAGGTTTCTACCTGTGGTTGAGCTCAGCATGTGAGCACTGTTCAGTGGGTCAATCTGAGCCTTGACGACTTGTTCAGTTTACGTGTCTTTTCTTTATGGAGAAACCTCTGCTCCTTATGGCACCTTCTCTAGGACGGTAGTCTGACCCATCTTCATGAATCCTCTCACCTCCAGCGGTGCAGTTTTTTTTTAATGCAGACTTCAGTAGGTGACTTGTGTGGGACACCTGAAAAGCATCTTAGTGGCCATCCAATGACTGTATTCTGATCAGCTTAATGTCATTACCCATGGAGTAAGAAACAAAAGTCATAAGTTAACATTAGAGCAATAAAACAAAAAAGAAACCTGATGAATTCATGTCAGCCAGTGCAAGTGGTACATCTGATGTTAAAAGTGGTCCCATGTAAACATAAATTTTGGTATGAATGACTCAAAGGAAATGCAGCAAGAGGTCAGTATAACTTGAGCATAAATTTAGAGGTATGCATCAATAAACAAGTCATATAATGACAATAAGAACATTCAATCATAATTATGAAGGTATATACAATAATCACACTGCTAATTCAGGAATCTTCTTTTGCAAGCCACTTTAAATGATCTAAGGTTTTTAAGAAGTGACTTAGAACATGATTAAAACCATTTTTCTACAATGTAAATCCTAAATTCCTTGTAACAAATGTGTGTGTGTGTGTTTGTGTGTGTGTGTGTGAATGGGTATCTGATATAAAGATAGAAAGGCTAAGTCACAGTTGATGGTTAGGTAAAATGTTTAATTTTATAATTGACTGATAGAGATGAAGTGCAGGCACTTCATATTTGATCATTTTAATAATGTTTATTGTCATTAGTGATGTGTTGGGAAACCAGGGGCTAGAGCTGTAGTCAAGTCCGGCTTTGTCGAGTCCAAGTCAAGTCCAAGTCCAGGACTAGTCGAGACCGAGTCAAGACCGAGTCCAAAGAGGTTCGAGTCCAAGTCAAGTCCAAGTCCAAAAGTTTCGAGTCCAAGTCCAAGACCGAGTCCAAATGAGTGAAAAAAGGGTCCTATTCAAGACCACATACTTAACTACTGATAATGTTTGTGATACGAGAGAAAGCATATCTCCTATTCTAAGAAAATCATTTTACATTATTATTTGTAATGATCAAAAAGCATGTGCAAAGTAACAACTCTGTAGGACAGGGGTCTCCAAACTACATCCTGGATGGCCAATGTCCTGAAAAGTTTAGCTCCAACTGGCCTTAAAACACCTGGAAGATTAGTGTGTCTAGTAAGAGCTTGAGTGTGTATAATTAGGGTTAAAGCTAACAGGGGCGTTAAACAAGATCCTGGGCCCTATGCATAGGCAGTCCTGATGGGCCCCCATGGCCCCCACCCATGAAAATATCCAGGTAAAATAAAATATATTTCAGATTCATACTTTTCAAGGGCCCTCTCTTCCTTTGGGGCCTTGCTAATGAGTACTGGTTTTACCCCCAGTCCGACCCTGGGAGCTAAACTTGGATAAACAAACAAAGTTTGGAACTGTGAGGTCAAATAATTTTTATGTCCTTTATTTTTTGTTGACATTATATCTGTGGTCAAAAATGTATATGACTATGCCTAATTGGCACAGTGCACAGACGCACGCAAAGCTCGGGATATGACAAATGCACGCAGCAAGGCTAGAATGGATACGTTTGGCTCTACTGGGCATGCGCACATAAATACAGCGAAATTTTTGTCATACTGTGCTAGTGTTTGCATAGACTAGTCGAGCACTGTCAGAAACAATCGTCTACTCCAGCATGCATTAACCATAATTCACACAAAGTACGACGTGAATTTTAGAATTACAATATTGCGTGGAGCTGTTACTATATGACCTTATCTATGTTGCATGTAAAAATAAAATATGTAATGTAATAATTAGGGTTGTGCCTGAAGCCGAATACCTTATTCGGAATGGCAAGGATAATGGCTTAAAAAAACGAATAAAGCACAAGGAATAATTCTGCCTGAATACTCGGCTGAAGCTGACACAGTCTGGTGTTTGCTAGAAAACAGGTGAGCCAGGGGATCAGCGCCAGAAGTGAATGAATGTAAACTTTATGAATGAAAAGAGCGCAAATTAAACACCGCATTGTTGTCGCCTCTCTGTGCAT
This sequence comes from Carassius auratus, assembly GCF_003368295.1. Lineage (NCBI taxonomy): Eukaryota > Metazoa > Chordata > Actinopteri > Cypriniformes > Cyprinidae > Carassius > Carassius auratus. The sequence goes on along the minus strand of NW_020525998.1, from coordinate 84,150 downwards.
CTCTCAGAAATCAGAGCGTTGCAAGAGTAATTTTACCTATAATAATACATCATAGCTACACGTTATATTATTTGTATATATTTAAAAGGCAAATATTGAAAGCTTAGGCTACCATGATACGAATGAATGGAATAAGCACAGCGCGCTCACCAATCAAACAGCCACGCTGCGCGTCTCAGTCTCTCAAAAACCAAATCAGTTCTCTCTCAAGAGTAGGCTAATAATCAGCTTCGATACGGATACATTGTCTACTTGTCCTACATGTTTGCATATTTACCTTTTGCTGGTTTGCGCAGAACACACACATCTGTTTAGTGAAGTTCATTAACATTAAGACTCGCTTAAAGTGTTCTGCGTAATGAGAATGTGTGCATTGAATGGATTCAGTCGTGTTCAAATGATCACTAAACGTTTGTCATGACATCTCTCTGCTTGCATGATAAATATTATTTTAGAAATTAATAATTAATTCAGTTTAACACGACATACTTGTTCAGTGATAACTACGAAAAAATATATAAAAAGTCATAACAGTCTTATCAAGTTACTGTACGATGTTGTATCCGAATGCAGATAGGAAACATTTTGTGATTGTTACAGATACAAATACTGGCTGTTACATGAAAATGTAAATATGTAATGTCATATATAAAGTTTTTAAAATTTACATATGTAATTGTTGCATAAGGCTATACATTAATACGCGTTTATTGATAAAAAAAAAGGCTATCTAGGTGTAGACGTAAATAAAACACAATCTAACAGGTAGAAAATTTAATTAGAAACATCTAAACTTTTCAGGTCGCAGTAAGTGCACCACTTGTCATGCACATCCTTTCCCGGAACAATACTGAAAGCTAAGATGGAGAAACAGATGATCATAGTTGTACAAGGATAGCCATTTTTTAAACGAATCTATTAGCAGAGCTACTGCAAGTGATCTTAAGTGCTGGAATTCCATTTATTCTTTGCTGAAACTTCTGCGTCATCATGGAGAGCGGGTCATGGTTGCCCAGCAACAGCAGACGCCACTGGAGCGCGAGCGCAGATTACAGAGTGCTTTGGATTAAGGAGAGCGGCGCGCCTAGCGTTTTCCACACAGTTTCAGTCGCGACATCATGCAAATGTGGTTTTGTTTTGAAGGAGACATTTTTTATTTTATTTTTTTTCTGGACTCGGTCGAGACCAACTAGAAGACTTGGCGAGTCCAATGGCCAAGTCCGAGACAAGTCCGAGTGCAAATTCAACGAGTCCGAGACAAGTCCGAGACAAGTCCGAGTGCAAATTCAACGAGTCCGAGACAAGTCCGAGACGACAGAAAAATGTCTCGAGTCCGGACTCGAGTCCAAGACCGGACTCGAGTACTACAGCCCTACCAGGGGCCCTCTGGCTTGTCAACCATCCTAATAACAATCTGAAAGATTCAAAATTTTAAATTGTAAAGGCTTGTCTGCCTCTGTGTTCAAAAATTTGCCCCATCGATCTGTGACTTGTCGTACAAATGTGTTACAGTGTTGTTCCATTAGTTTTTTAGACAGTTGCAGATAGTAGATATTTTATATCTTTTGGGAATGTAATTAATTCTATTGTCCTGTGTGTGTGAGGCTATGTGGTTCTGTCAGTGTGATGATGGACAATAGATCTTTAGTGGAGTACCACGTTTGTGACCTAAGCCATCATTGTCTTCTGATTGTAGTGTACAGACTGGATAGTCTAGATGAGGTGATGATGCAATGGGTGAAATGTGTGTTCTATGGTCATGTCTGGGAGATGAATGGAGTCTAATCAATAGCAATCTGTGTTGCAAAAATTTATCTAATCTAATCCGGGAGGCCATGTAGATATTTGTGTGGTGATGTTCTCCTGTGAGGTGTGAATGGCCCCTTCAAGTGTCTTCACATTCATCTCCCACATTTCAGGTTATGTAACAATTCTGTTGTCCTGGCTTGGTGCAGAGGGGACAAGACACCCTCCTGCTATCTGTCCTCCAAAGAATTGCAGTGGTCAACCTGAGACTGAAACAGATACAAAGATAACCACAGTTAATTTTGAACTTTTCATCAGTTTCATGTTCAGGCATGTGGAATTATTTTAACTACATTCATCCTCATGTACTGCAGTTTTAATCCAGATGTCACATGAAACGGAGTTCGATTGGTCAGATCTGAATTACTGCTCCTGTTTCAGTGCAGTCTGAGTGTGTAACACCTGATGCTGTTCTTGCAGTAGAGCCTTCACAGTCTGCTGTGTCATGAGCATTAGAGATCCCAGTTCTACTGGGGACATTTTCTAGATTAATTGGTGTTTTTATCACCCATGTCATCATGCATTCCAATGGACCAATGTCCATGGCTTTAGTTGCTGTTGCTCTCATTACAGTCAGATCTGTGGGCAGAAATGTGTTCACCTGTTTTGGTGTTGTCTGTTTGACAATTGTTGTTTTATGGTGTTGTTCACACATGCAGATCTCTGTGGCACATAAAAACTTCTTGTATTTTACACCCCCCTCTCATTATTTTTCAAGTCAATTTAAAAGATTAAAAGATCAAATGGTGTTTTGTGGCTGTATACGACTGTGGCTTTGTGTAAATGCTGTCATGCTCCAAACAAAGGAAAGGAAGTTTTACAATTGTTATGTAAATTTGGTCCTGTTGCTGTAACAGGTAATAGCGTCTAAGAGCGAGTGTGAGGTGCGATCTGGCTCAAAGTACTTCCATAAAATGTTTTTATTATTACAAGATTAGTTGCAAATTCAGAGTTTCCATTTCCAAATAATGTTAGCCATTCTCTCTGATCAGATCAAATTTTTAGTTGGTGCTCCTCAGTGAAGGATGAATTGGTTTGCTATCGCTTGTGCCACACTATTGAAATGAAATCACACTTCCTCCCTTTTGGTACTGTGAAGCAAATCAATCTGCCACAAGGTTTAAGTTCTCACATGTGAGGAGAGCATTTTCATTGAGACATTTATGAAATCACACTGTGGCCACATGGCTATTCTATGCTCCTCTACACGGTTTAACTGCAGCTATACAGAAAATAGCAGAGTGTACCACTCAGGAGACAAACAAATTCAACACAGACACACATGCAACTTGAAATTGTGATGCAATTCCAGTATTAAAGTTATTCCAATTTTACACAAGACACATGGTCTAGAATGCATGTAGCATCTACAACCTTAAACCTAAGTGTTTACACACTTACAGTAAAGCAGTCATGTGTTTTTTTAAGAATAAACTAAACTAAGCTATGTGTACATTTAGTAGCACAAACAACTATAATGTGTTTTCTATGCTCACAATGTTCAGCACAATTATAAATTTGAAAATGCAAGCAAGATTATTGAAATTTGGATGTTTCCATATTAAACTTATTGCTATTAAACTGCTAGTCCACTAGTAAGTGAAGTCAGTAGCTGAAGGCCTTGCATAATCAATGCAGTCAACTCAGTTACCAGAGGTAGACTTGTTACATGTCAACCCCTGATCTTTTCCATTAGAAAGTGATATCCTACTTTTCAGAAAATAATGTGGAGGTCTACCCCTTCCCAGTGACCAGCATTTTTCCTCTGTATGGCCTATTTTCTGACAGGAAGAACAAAACCTGCTATCTTTGCCACAGGTTTGTTTGCTGTGTTCTCCTGAAGTTTGAGGATTTTCATGAATCTCTAATGCTTCCTTTACACCTTGCGCTCTGGTCCACGACTCTGCGCTATTATGGTGCTGCATCTCCTTAAGAACTGAAATCGGCACACTATCTTGAGCAGTGGCACAGGCTTCCTCTGAACTAAAAGTTCTAGATTCATCACAGCAAGTCACCTCCTCCAAGAAGTGGACATGCTTTTCAGCCCCATTGCTTTTAGAATAATTCCCTTCTGTCATCCACTGTGCAGATGTAATACTGTGGGGTTTTGATTTCCATCGGTTTTCTATCCTTGAACCCCAATCTACAATCGCTCTGAATTATGTTTTCGGCTGAATCTGCTCCGTTTAAAAAAGCATTTTGGACTGGAGTGCCAGCATTGTTCTTTATGAGTTGTAACAATGGTTCGTGATCACGGCTTGCATTTTCTAGACCGGAATATTCTTTGTATGTCGTCCACAGACGTTCAGCGAATGTTTCAAACGGTTCATTGCTTTCCTGCTTAATTTGTAGTATCCTGCTCCAATCTGCGCTTGTTGGACCCCTTATATCTAGCAATGCCTGTTTTAATCGTTCAAAGATACTTTCGTCAGTTTCGTTATTGTTTCGCTTGATTATGTCTCCAGATTTCATTTGAGGGGTTAATTTAGATCGGAGTTCTTCAGGAATGGTTAAGAGTGCGATTTGCCATACATCCCTAGTTTCCAATTTATACACTGTGGCTTGTAGCATCAGTGTTTCCCAATAGGGTTGGAATGGCCCTCTTCTGGGCATCCTTCCCACGATCTGTTTGTGTGTTGTACACTCTTCCTATGTTAATGGGCGGCCAATCGTGGTTATTTCATCGTTTGTATTTGTTATGGTTTTGAGTACAGCAATTTTAACTGATTTGGAGGGTTTTTCGCTGGATTTTGCTCTGGTTTTAATCGGACTTCGCTGATTTTGTTCTCTGTGTCTCTGAACGGGATCTGGGTTTCTCTGAGAATCTAATGCGGCGACATCATCATCATCACTATCGCTGTTTCTATCATAATCAAAGGTTTCATGCAGTGCCGCTTGCTTAACTGCAGCGACTGGGAAGCCTGCATTATTACAGCAGTCTTCAAAAACTGATATATAATTATTGCCGGTTTGGAGTTTCTTTTGAAGCCCTTCGAGTTTTCTTGACATCATCTCACTCTGTCTTGCCCAACCTTGTCTTTCGAATGTAAATGCCTCGACCTGTGCTCTTAGTTTTTGCAATTCTTCAGAGCGCCCTTTTTCAACTTCTTTGATGCTTGTTATTGTTCGTTTGTTTTCAGCTATTGTCTCGAGGTCATTTTTACGAAGCAGGTAGACGATAGCAGTCGGGATATTCTTATATTTCGATTTAGATGACAATTTTTTGCCCTCCGCCAAAAACCAGGCAATAATTTCGTTGTTTTTCCATTTAAGATTGAATCCTTTATCGTTTAAACTAAGAAGTGTGTCTTTTATTTGTAATGCTTGAATTTCCATGATCTCCTGATCTACACTGTCACTGTATTGTCCCTGAAAAGCCATGTTTCCCGGTTAGTTCTCCCCCCACCGGATTTCTACGGTCTCCGGTCTAACAATGGGTATGTCGACCCGTTGTAAAAATGTGTCTATATGTGAAATGCAAAAAGCTTTGCCTCAACACTTCTAATAAGAAAAAGGAATGAACTTACCACAGCAGTAGTAGACAGGGAAGAAGCTCAAACCTTATATCTTCAGAGAGAATCGATCTGAAATTCGCGCTGGGAAGACGATGAGGGAGATCATGTCGGGGTCACCACTTTGTAAGGTCCAGACACTCGGCCCAAGGAAGGTATCCGGTGCTGGATGAAGGTTTCCTGCATGTTCTGTCTTTCAACGCGTAGAGTTATTCATTTTAGGTTAAACTCAAATCTGACTCCATTTTATTATTTAATCTGACTCCATTTTAGTATGACCTCGAATTTAGGTTGAAATGCAAATTGGTTGTATGCCTTTTTAATTAATATTTTTCTGACATTTGATTATTCTAGTTAACTTTATTTTTATATTAACTCATTCATTCGGGTGCTCATGTTGCTAACAAGGAAGAATGGGTGAAGGGATTTAAAATGAAACAAATGGCCAGAAGGGGAGGAGGTCTCCTGCTCCTCCACTCTGTGGGGTGTCTCGAAGATGCCTGTGTATGTTTGTATTGTCTGTTTCTCAGGAGATCAAAGTATCTCAGGTTCTTTCGTCCTTACAGTTACTTAAGCTTTCTATCATCTGGTTTCCTATTCTGCAGCACACAAATGAACCAAAACTCTGCATACAAGGCTACTTGTTGCACATTCTTTCATTCATTTTGTTAAATTAAGTAAAAATCTATTTCTAGTTTTCTAGTTGCTGTCAGATCATTAATAAAAATGTTAATCAAATAGCAACTAAGTGTCACATTACTACATGTGTAAAATTATATAATCATTTGAATATCCCACCTTCCCTGCGTTTCCCTGAAAAACAAAATTCCAAAAAGGTGTCTTCTGGCAACTGTATAGGGATGTTTCTATTTTTATATATATATATAAATGGTGGTGCGGCACTCACTTTCTTGAGTGGTGCCACAGCTTGTAGTATTTACTGACGTGAAAATAAAGTGACAAAATAACAGTAATGACAATGCTGTATTATCAAAGGTTTCTCTTCTCTGAATGTGTTTGATAACAAGAAACAGCAAGTAAACACACACTGTCTTTGTTCTTCAAAATATTCTGTTCTTGGGGTAACTGAAACAAAATTTAAAACTTTAAATAAATGTGTCCCTCTCTGTGAAATCCAGGTTAAACAATGTTATATATACACAGAATGTTATTTAGCTTATGAAGGGTGATTTTTTTATATAGAAAACAGTAAATCATAAAAGAAAAAAATGACTTTAGCTGTGTTTTCACAGCCAAGATCACAAATATTTCTATGAACACTGAGCACAAAGTGATGTAATGATGTAAATAAAATATGTTAAAAAATGTACTCACATTTTGGTGTGCTGACATTGCGTGTCTTTGGTGGGGGTGAGTCTTCATCATCACCTAGTTAACAGTATATAATGGTAATGTCAAAACATCTCATACCAGTAAATTGCCCAACCCTCTATAATGCAAGTAAAACATTTGTTTTGATTTAACATTTTCAGTGGTGAGTTAAAAATATTCCAGCGGTCTCCCCAGAGTGAGTTTTTTTTAAGACAACCATTATTTTAGAACGTTCCCCTTAAAGTTGCCATGGCGACGCGTCAGGTTTGTCATGTGACACACCGCGTCTACAATAACACTGAGTGACAGATGGATCGCTTTTATTTTGTTTTTCCTTTATTTAAAATATTCACGAACCTGCATACCATGTCATGAATAATCTGATAGTCCGATTGATAAATATGTGTAAATGAGTGTGTTTTGTCATTTAAAAACCTTTCTAAATGAACTTGATCGTGATCTGTAACGTGAGATGGGCACCGCCATGTTTGTTCGCGCTGCTGATCAGAGAATCGGTCGGATTTACAGCAGGTGAATTCATCAATTTCTTCCAAATTACAAGTAATAAGTGGCCGGTAAACTGGGTGATGAATAGAGTGAACTTTATATTTACTTACACTATGTGTATCTGATATCAATAAAACACATCTGCAAATTAAATTTAAATGTATTGTTGCTTCCATAGACATGTGCTTGTATTTTTTAAACTCTAAAAGTATTGTTTTACTAGTATTTATGTGCATTTAAATGTCTGAAACCTAAAATATGCATTATGTGATTAATAACAGTGCATAGTTGTGATAATATGACAAGAGCAGTGCACATCTTTCTCTGGCTCAGCGCCAGACAACGCGCAAAAACACAGTTTGTTTGGCAGTTATGTGACTTCAACGTTCAGTGTTCCAAAGTTCCAAATCCCATAAGTGGGACCATACTCCCAGGGGCACGGAAATAAGAATCCCATATGTGGGATCGAACCTCTCAAAAGGTTAAAGGACAGAAGCTATAGCTAACATGAAAAGAATAGAAAAAAATAATTATTGTTTATTTAATTTTAACAAACAAGTTCTTGTCAAAAACTAACCAAAATTAAAAATATTTTGCTAATAATTTCTGCACTGGAGAGACTTGGTGTCTTTTCCAACAAAGGAATTATATAGGTATTGGCCAAATCAGTTGAAAAATAACATGTCATGCATTCCTAATATTTTCACTCGCTGAACACTCTGATTGAGCACTTGAGAGTTTCACACGATCTGTACCATTGAATTGAGCTCAAAGGATTATTTATTTTTCATTGACAAAATACACTATTCAACATGCTGCCCAGTGCTGTCCTTCAAACAGACATGACAACTGAACGCAATTAACATACTGTATGGTGAATATACAGGTGCTTCTCAATAAATTAGAATGCCATGGAAAAGTTCATTTCAGTAATTCAACTCAAATTGTGAAACTTGTGAATTAAATAAATTCAAGGCACTCAGATTGAGCTAGTTTAAGTCTTTGGTTCTTTTAATTGTGATGATTTTGGCTCACATTTAACAAAAACATACCAATTCACTATCTCAACAAAACAGAATATGGTGACATGCCGATCAGCTAATCAACCCAAAACACCTGCAAAGGTTTCCTGAGCCTTCAAAATGGCCTCTCAGTTTGGTTTACTGGGCTACACAATCATGGGGAAGACTGCTGATCTGACAGTTGTCCAGAAGTCAATCATTGACACCCTTCACAAGGAGGGTAAAACACAAACATTCATTACCAAGGAAGCTGACTGTTCACAGAGTGCTGTATCCAAGCATGTTAACAGAAGGTTGATTGGAAATAAAAACTGGGGGGAAAAAAGAATGCAGCCTTATGAGGATTGTCAAGCAATATCGATTCAAGAATTCGAGTGAACTTTACAAGAAATGGATTGAGGCTGGGGTCAAGGCATCAAGAGCCACCACACACAGAAGTGCCAAGGAATTTGGCTACTGTTGTCATATTACTCTTGTTGTGCAGGACAGAGTTGTCGTCCTCTTGTGGAAACCAGGACAACTAGAGCACCAGATACAGATCCCCTGTAAAGACCTTGTCTCAGAGGACCACCAGGACAAGACCACAGGAAACAGATGATTCTTCTGCCAATCTTACTTTGCTGCAGTCTGGAATTGAACTACTGGTGTCGTCTGGTCAGAGGAGAACTGACCCCCAACTGAGCCTGGTTTCTCCCAAGGTTTTTTTCTCCATTTTCTCCAAAAGTTGGTTAAATGTCCATGGTGTTGGTGTGCTTGACTGGCCAGCAAACTCACAAGACCTGAACCCCAGAGAGAATCTGTGGGCAATTGTCAAGAAGGAAATGAGAAACAAGAGACCCAAAAAATGCAGATGAGCTGAAGGCCACTGTCAAAGAGCCCTGGGCTTTCATACCACCTCAGCAGAGCCACAAACTTATCACCTTCATGCCACACTAAATTAAAGCAGTAATTAAAGGCCAAAAGTTCACTAAAAATGACTTTTTTTATTGGTCTTATGAAGTATTTTAATTTATTGAGAGTGAATTGGTGGACTTTTGTTAAATGTTAGCCAAAATCAATACAATCAAAAGAACCAAAGACCTATACTACTTCATGTGCACGGGGGGCAGACACAACTAATCGATAATGACATTAATTGTTGATTTTGTTCATTATCAATTATTATCGACTAATTTTATTGACTGGTTGTTGCAGCCACATAAGTATATAAAGTTTACAGAAAAAGTATTTACCACTATCCAGCTGTCTCCTATATCGCGCTGGACGTCTTACTGGTCTCCGTGTAGGCTCCTCTTCGCTTTCCAGGTTTGATGTCACTGTAGCCTGGTTGGCCTTCAGTCTGGCTTCTTCATAGTTATCTGTAAGGAACATGGCAGATTGTTTTCATCGGTAAGAGAACAGTATTAAAGGATTAGTTCACTTCCAGAATAAAATGTTCCTGATAATTTTACTCAACCCCATGCCATCAAAGAAGTGCATGTCTGTCATTCCTGGTCAAATTAATTTTGGCAGGAACTAATTTTTTTGTTTTCTTTTTTTAAATGCTGTTTATCACGTTTTGGAACCAAATTCTTCAAATGCTCTTCTTGTCTAGCTTTGCAATGTCCATGCGTACTCTGTGCACTCAGTCTCAAAATAGTTAGGATAGATTGAAAAGCTCCCACCTCATTTTGAAGAGGTGGGAGTTTTTTGACCTTTTGAGCTGGAGTACTCAGAGCATGCATGTGCATCGCAGGCCCAGTCAAGATAATTTGAGGCAATAAAGTATATGTGTGTGTATATATATATATATACAGTCTTGTTCAAAATAATAGCAGTACAATGTGACTAACCAGAATAAACAAGGTTTTTAGTATATTTTTTATTGCTACGTGGCAAACAAGTTACCAGTAGGTTCAGTAGATTGTCAGAAAACAAACAAGACCCAGCATTCATTATATGCACGCTCTTAAGGCTGTGCAATTGGGCAATTAGTTGAAAGGGGTGGGTTCAAAAAAATAGCAGTGTCTACCTTTGACTGTACAAACTCAAAACTATTTTGTACAAACATTTTTTTTTTCTGGGATTTAGCAATCCTGTGAATCACTAAACTAATATTTAGTTGTATGACCACAGTTTTTTAAAACTGCTTGACATCTGTGTGGCATGGAGTCAACCAACTTGTGGCACCTCTCAGCTGTTATTCCACTCCATGATTCTTTAACAACATTCCACAATTCATTCACATTTCTTGGTTTTGCTTCAGAAACAGCATTTTTGATATCAGCCCACAAGTTCTCAATTGGATTAAGGTCTGGATATTGGGCTGGCCACTCCATAACATTAATTTTGTTGGTTTGGAACCAAGACTTTGCCCGTTTACTAGTGTGTTTTGGGTCATTGTCTTGTTGAAACAACCATTTCAAGGGCATGTCCTCTTCAGCATAGGGCAACATGACCTCTTCAAGTATTTTAACATATGCAAACTGATCCATGATCCCTGGTATGCGATAAATAGGCCCAACACCATAGTAGGAGAAACATGCCCATATCATGATGCTTGCACCTCCATGCTTCACTGTCTTCACTGTGTACTGTGGCTTGAATTCAGAGTTTGGGGGTCGTCTCACAAACTACCTGTGGCCCTTGGACCCAAAAAGAACAATTTTACTCTCATCAGTCCACAAAATGTTCCTCCATTTCTCTTTAGGCCAGTTGATGTGTTCTTTGGCAAATTGTAACCTCTTCTGCACATGCCTTTTTTTTAACAGAGGGACTTTGCGGGGGATTCTTGAAAATAGATTAGCTTCACACAGACGTCTTCTAACTGTCACAGTACTTACAGGTAACTCCAGACTGTCTTTGATCATCCTGGAGGTGATCATTGGCTGAGCCTTTGCCATTCTGGTTATTCTTCTATCCATTTTGATGGTTGTCTTCCGTTTTCTTCCACGTCTCTCTGGTTTTGCTCTCCATTTTAAGGCATTGGAGATCATTTTAGCTGAACAGCCTATCATTTTTTGCACCTCTTTATAGGTTTTCCCCTCTCTAATCAACTTTTTAATCAAAGTACGCTGTTCTTCTGAACAATGTCTTGAACGACCCATTTTCCTCAGCTTTCAAATGCATGTTCAACAAGTGTTGGCTTCATCCTTAAATAGGGGCCACCTGATTCACACCTGTTTCTTCACAAAATTGATGACCTCAGTGATTGAATGCCACACTGCTATTTTTTTGAACACACCCCTTTCAACTAATTCAACTAATTGCCCAATTGCACAGCCTTAAGAGCGTGCATATCATGAATGCTGGGTCTCATTTGTTTTCTGAGAATCTACTGAACCTACTGGTAACTTGTTTGCCACGTAGCAATAAAAAAATATACGAAAAACCTTGATTATTCTGGTTAGTCACATTGTACTGCTATTATTTTGAACAATACTGTATAATAGTCTCGATAAAGGCTACTACTTTTTCTTCTTCGTCTCGTCTTTGTTTCTCTTCGCCTTTGTATTTGGCGGTTCCGCAGGAAGTTAGATAAACTAGAGGGGTCAAAGTTTATATGAAGCCATAGACGGGCGACAAAACGGAAATAAAGAAACGTGCCGTGTCTTCTAATTAAACTATAATTTTCTCCGGATTTGAAAGTTTGTGGAAACTTTCGGGATGATGTAAGTACACAACTAAAAAATATATATAACATAGATATAGTGATTTCTGCTATTTTTAAAGCAGAAAAATTACATATTGCGCCTTTAACTGTATGTAACAAATCTGTTACAACTCTTAACTGTATGTAACAAATATAAAACTTAAATACATCCTAAATACCTGCATACACCAGAACCAGTGAAACATGTTTTGACCAGAAGGTAGTATCTGGATTGTCTCTTCTTTTTGCTTTAGCAGTAAAAAAAAATTATTGGCCAGTAGCAATATATACCCGGTTAACACCAGATATTCATGTCAACCCTCCATAATAGACATTAACTGAAAAAAGATGGGTTTAGTAAAGGTTGGTAACACAAACAGCAGCATTTATCATTTACATTTTTTTTTTTCAAATATCATGCAAAACAATCGTGCTTCCTTTGTGTTCAGCCAAACAAATTTATAAAGGTTTGGAACAACTTGAGGATAAGTAAATGATGACAGAATTTTCATTTTTGGGTGAACTATACCTTTAAGTTTTTCAGATATATTACCTCTGTTGTTTTTTCAAGCCAGTTGGAAGGAACTACGTCACTGCGCACTGCGTTGGAAGGAATTTAAACACTGCGTATCTCTGAAAGAAAAGGATACTGAGGGTTTGGAGCCAAAGGGGCATAAGTGATCTGCACTTGAAACCCCTTTGGCTCCAAACCCTTGATAAGTGAGATACTGCACACACACACACAAAAAAACATATACAAGTATATACACAAGTATTTAGCTCAGTGTCCATTCACTTGCAGAATAAAAGTTTTCTGATAATTTACTCGCCCTCATGTCATCCGAGATGCTCATGTCTTTCTTTCTTCCGTCGAAAATAAATTAGGTTTTTTGAGGTTAACATTCCAGAATATTTCTCCATGTAATGGATTTCCATGGTGACCACCTCTTTGAAGGTTAAAATTGCAGTTTTAATACAGTTTCAAAAGGATCTAAATGACCCCAGTTCATAATGATCTTATCTAACAAAACAATCAGTAAATTTCTATTAAATAAAGAATGAATATTCAAACACTTTTTAACCACAAATGCTCAGCTAAAATTATCTCTGCGATGCATGTCTTTATTAGGAGATATCGGATAGGTAAAATGCGATGTAGGCAGAAGTACCCGACCCAGTGTTTACACAAAAAAAATAAATAAATAAAGGCTAATGACCTTTACAAAATAGGTAAAACAATGTTGGATGATCTTAAAGTTGAAGGAGAAAACAAGACAGTTTTTATCCAAAGTACACACACAAAGAACTAACCGCACATGACCTTTCCAACAGGATTAGGTAATGTGTGAAGATTTATCTCATCACAGAGCTAGAGCAACCAGAGCATCTGTGGTTAAAAAGTAAATAAATTCGATTGGCCGACTGTTTTGCTGGATATGAACCTTATTCCTCGGCTGGGACTCTGTAGAGCCATTTGAAGCTGCATTGAAACTGCAATTGTAATCTTCAAATTGTTGCCTACCATTGAAGTCCATATCGAGAAAAATCCTGGAATGTTTTCCTTAAAAACCTTAATTTATTTTCGACTGAAGAAAGACAAACATCAGAAAGCCATGGGGGTGAGTAAATTATCATTTCAGGAAAAAGATTCCCTGAACAATATTGTGAAAATAGCAGTTATTTGCTGATACTAAATGTAAAAATCAGAATCCAGCTGTATCAATCTAATGTGTAAAAGGTGGTGAAAAAGAGATTTAGATAACTGCTTAAAATGAATGGAGCACTGTAAGGACAATCTTGACTTCATCTTCTGAATCAATTAAAAATGCTTTTCTGACCAGTAGCCTTTGAAACAATTGTTTCATTCTGGTGTGACTCACTTGGGCCTTGTAAACACCAATTAACCTGGAGTCACAAGGGTGCATGAAAAGAGGTTCAAGGTTGTCATACTCGTGACAAAGCACCACTCTATCTACCTCTGCTACAGAAACTACCTCCCAACACTGTAAGTCACTGAGAACAAAGACATAGTTCGGTTTTTGTGCTTTCACCATAGCTGTAGGCTCATTCAGTTCCTCTGTGTTTGTCAATTTCACCTAGACGTTTTATCATTTGTGATAGAGGATTTCTACCTGAGCGTACTACCCTCTTCAGCTTCAAAGGGAAAACTGCTACACTCATCTAGCCCACAGTACACGTGCATCAGAAGCAAGGTGAACCATAGAGTACACATTGTACACAAGGAACTCATCCCCGTACAACTTTCTGCCTTCCTCTACAAAGTGAACCAACAGATCTGATGCAAAAGAGCTTTACTGTTTCACTAGTCGTGGACACAGTAGGATTGCTAATGCCACTCTGAACAGCATGAAATGTTGGTAAAGTTCATCAGAGAGAACACCTTTCAGCACAATTTTGCCTGTGTAAAGCGCAGACTGTTGCAGTTCAGTAGCTTTCCACTGGTCAGTGTTTTCTAGGCCACGTGGTTTCCTTGCACACACGTCTGGCATGAATGGTCTCAAACCAAGAAGCCTGGAACTGATCTCCTTTACTTGGCCAAAAGATAATCTGGTTCTAAGTGTTCCACTCAACCACAAAACAAGCAGTTTTCTCATTACTCCAAGACAGCACTGATGCATGTAATCAGCAGGAAATTGCTGTCTCCTGTCTATTTGGAGCATGCAGAAAGGAGACACTCCAGATGAGTGGTGGTGCTCCTCCTGAAGCTGTTCACAGAAAGATGAATCTGTTCTCAGTGTAACATTAGTCTGTAACACTAGGTATATAACCTGCTTGCCATCCCAGTAGCCTTTCTGTGTACACTTATCACAACCAAAATAACCCAAATATTGCTTTGTGCATTTAACAAGTGCTTTCGCAGGTGCATCACAACTGATACAGCCAAGATGAACTCGTAAATGACCCCCGTCAGTCTCTAATCCATTCAGTAAAATGTTCCTGAGGTCATGTTATACATGTCAAAAAATAAAGATCTGTAGGCTTTGAGACACCAAAACGGAGAGCAAGAGGAAAGGCAGTGGAAGGAGCCAAACTGATTTTGAACAAAACTGGCCACAGTGACTGACAGCTTCTTTTGAATAGTGGCAAGCCATCAATATTCAAGGAAATGTCCAGACAGTCTAACTGGATGACAACATCACTGGGGTACATAATTAAATACCTAAACAGCTGTTCTTTGCATCCAAAGTAGAAGAACTGCATCCCAGACTTCATGTCTAAGTTCACATTTTCAGTTGTTCCAAGTAATGTTCTAGCAGTTCTTGGGAGCTCTGGGTGATGTTCACCAAGAATTTTAAGAAGGCCATCCACTGCATTGTGTTTGGCCTGAAATTCATTGGCCAATTGTGCAAGTCTAACTCCTAAAGAAGGCCTGTCACCCAAGTCTGCATCATCAGAACTTGAATCAGAATCAGAAGATGAATTTGCATGAGCCCCCTGCATTTCAACATCGCACACAAATTCCCTCTGCATTCCCTCAATAGGCTGTGCATGCTGGAGGGGGTCACTAAAGCTCTCCAGACTAGTAGAGCTTGTGTCAATGTTGTCTACACTCTCAGAAAAGAAAGTACATAATTTTCACTTGTCACTGGGGCTGTACAGTTTTTGTACCCTTGGCATAGGGTAGAAATTTGTACGTTTGTGATTTGTACTTTAAGAGTGAGTGAGTGAGTGAGTGAGTGAAGTGACATTCAGCCAAGTATGGTGACCCATACTCAGAATTTGTGCTCTGCATTTAACCCATCCGAAATGCACACACACTGTGAACACACACCCGGAGCAGTGGGCAGCCATTTATGCTGCGGCGCCCGGGGACCAGTTGGGGGTTCGATGCCTTGCTCAAGGACACCTAAGTCGTGGTATTGAAGGTGGAGAGAGAACTGTACATGCACTCCCCCCACCCACAATTCCTGCCGGCCCGGGACTAGAACTCACAACCTTTCGATTGGGGGTCCGACTCTCTAACCATTAGGCCACGACTTCCCCTTAAGAGATCAGTTTTGTACTTGTGGTGACAGTTTTGTACCATTATTTAACAGTACAAAAATGGACCCTTCAGAAAGGGTACAAAATTGGCTTTGACAGGGTACAATCGTTGACTGTAATGATATATATATATATGTGTGTGTGTAACCCCTCTCTCCCAGGTCCTCTCTGACACTCCTCGCACTCACGACGAGCAGGGCTCAAACACAGGTCTTGAGGTTTACCTGCACAGCACTACCCACTGGCCTCCATTTTATATATATATATATATATATATATATATATATATATATATGTATATATTAGGGGTGTAACAGTTCACAAAATTCACTGTTCGGTTCGATACGATACACTGATGTCACGGTTCGGTTCGGTACGTTTTAGATACAGCAAAATGTAAAAACATCTCAACTTTTCAGAATGCCGCAAGCGCACCGCGGGTCATGTGACAAGAACTAACCAATCAGCTTCATCCTTTCCCGTAACAACGTTGAAAACTCAGCCAAGATGAAGGAACAGCTAATCATAGTTGTATATGGATTGCAATTTTGAAATAAATTTAGTAGCCGAGCTACTGCAAGCGATTTTTAGAGCTGCAAATCCATTTATCCTTTGCTGAAATTTCCGCGTCTCATGGAGAGAGCACGTCATTGTTGCTTAGCAAAGACAGACGCCTCATGAGCGCTTCTGCCCGAGCGCTTTGGAAAGGAGGAGAAAGACGCGCTTAGTGTTTTCCATGCGATTTTAGGCACGATATGTGAACGGCCCCTAAGGCGCTCACTCACTCAGCACGCGCTGAAGGCTCGTTGCAAAATGTCTAAATCATTTAACAGACCAGAAATATAAGATCCTAAAATAACCAACAGGTCTGGTGTTTGGGTGCACTTTGGATTCCCTGTAAGCTATAATACCGGTGTCTAAATGCTGCAGGGATAGTTTGTTGCGTGCATGTTTCTCCTTTTTTTCGTCTTTTCCCAGATACTGACACAATAAGGTGTGTCAGCGTAAATTAGTTGACATGTTTCGAGTATTCACGCATTGGCCATTTTGCAACGAGCCTTCAGCGCGTACTGAGTGAGCGAGCGCCTGCTGAGTAGCCTAACATAAACATATAAGATGGTGTTTTTTTCTTCTTCGGGAGTGTCAGGGGCGTTGCCTGTTACGTCGTTTGGGTTATTGGGCTACCTTGTTGAACGCATATCATTATATTTCTCTCTTTTTTTTTTTTTCAAATATAATTAATTAGTCCAACGAACCGTTCGGTATACATAATGCGTACCGCGTACCGAACCGAAAGCCTCGTACCAAACGGTTCAATACGAATACACGTATCGTTACACCCCTAATATATATATATATATGTATATAAAAACACACACACAGACACTGAATTAAAATCTGAATTTATTAAATGTGTTTCCATTTAATTTTAAACACAATGTTTAACTGTGACATATAAACTACCATCCATGGAGTACGTGTCATTTGCCTGAAAGTCAGTTTCATCTCCTGGTTTCAGTAAAGTCCATTCTTTATCAACCTTGACACTGCATGCATGAAAGTGACGGTCATAGGACAAAGGAATCAACATTTTCCCACAAAGGATCCACATGGTGTCTAAGTTAAAGATGTACTTGATTTGCCAAAACAATGGAATACACTCAGAATGCAGTACATCTATGACAAATACATCTCTGACAGCATACCTCACATAGTTGACTGTTACTTCAGACACACGTTGGATAGCTTTCTCTGTTAAATCACAGATGTTGTGATTGACCATCAGGGCTCTCTGCAGATCCACAGGTAAAGATAGATAGTGGTCACACTTTTTACCAGGAGTTTCTCAAATTCACCCAGCATACTCCCACAAAACTCCCAGCATTGTCTGAACTGGTGTCTGTTACTCAGTGTTGTAACTATATTTACAAAATTTCTGCAGTTATGGGCAACTATTTTAAAATATTGGTGCCTCAAATCTCATGCACCATAACAAACCCAGAGGCCCATACATTTGTATCAGTCTTGAATAATGAATTAAGTAATGACACTTTGGAGTAATAACATCCCCAAACACATCTTTCATTTCTGTCAGGAACTCTTGAACAAGTACATTTAACAAAAAAAGGTTCCTTTGGAGCCATAACGATCTCAGTAATCTCTCAAAGGAGCTGTTGATACCCAAAGGATTAAATTTCCAATCATTAGAGATGAGCAGACCAGTACCTCCACCTCTTCCAGTCAAACGGGGGGAGTGGGAAAATGAGAAATTATTGGAGAGTGCTGCAGGTGTAGCAGTGTCCTCTGGTTTGATCCAGGTCTCTGTTAGGGCCATGAGATTAAGTTTTGAATGACTAATAATAGAAGTAATGAAATCGGTTTTGTTTACAGCAGACTGTAAACATGCCAGAGAACAGATAGAAAAAGAAAGTAGTGTATTAGCAGATATAGGCAAAATGTGCAGGTTGTTAAGATTGCGCTGCCTACATTGTGCGATGTGTGGTTTGCGAGTGGTAGTGATAGTAGGGATCTGGAAACACATAGTAAGATTTGGTTAGAAACAAAAAACAACTGAAACAGACATTAAACA
Organism: Carassius auratus; assembly: GCF_003368295.1. Lineage (NCBI taxonomy): Eukaryota > Metazoa > Chordata > Actinopteri > Cypriniformes > Cyprinidae > Carassius > Carassius auratus. The sequence goes on along the minus strand of NW_020525998.1, from coordinate 65,745 downwards.
AGGAGAAAGAAAAAGAGATTAATCAAAACAATACTTATATTCCCTGCCAGTGTCCCTGCCCGGTGGAGTCGCACGGTAGAGTCGATGGTCTTTACACTCTTCGATCTTCACAGGAGGAGGGCTTAACTGGAGGGCTGCCACGTTATACTAATCTTTTTTAAACCCGACAAAACTGAAATTGAATTCAACTGAACACACTTTAGGTCTAAGCAAGTTAGGTCCCTTGAACACACTTTATTATTTTTGGCCCTTTTGGCCTTCCACAGTGAATGGCCCCGTAAGCGAGTTTTTTTGTTTTTTTTTTACTTCACCAGAAAAATTTTGAGCAAAAGATATAGAAGCAAACATGTAGGCATCATAGAAAATGTATATGTATCTAAGTTGATTATTAGCTACTCTTGACAGAGAGCTGGTTTGGTTTTTGAGGTACGGTTTTTTGAGGTTTGGCGATCACGCTGTGGTATTTCCATTCATTCATGTATCATATCATACAAGGTTTAAATCATTGACATTTAAATGTACAGTACACAAATAGTAGAATGTGTATGATGTAGTATTTCAGTTGATATTACTCTTGCCAAGCTTTCTGAGAAATGCACTAACAGCAGTGCGGTTGTTTGATTTGTGTTCATTTCATTCATGTTGAAATTCCATCAGAATCATCATTTTGTTTGATGAAAATTAATACTAAAAAACATTGGATCAGTGCTGATAATTCAATGCTCTTCAGTGTTGAACCAGTCGAGCAACAGAGAAGGACAGCAGCTTGTGAGTGTTTTGTCTCGTTTTCTCATTAGACTACTGTGTGATCCTCAGTGCTAGGAAAGTTTTTGGTTTAAATTGTGTGTGTCTTACCCTGGTAAATACGTGCTGAAAGTGGCGCTTGGTTTTGCGTTTGCGGGACTGCCCATTTTCGATAGTGAGGCGTGGCCAGCTGACTTCAATCATAGGTAATCAGGCAAATACAAAAGTGGTAGGTTTCACCGCGGAAAATGTCGCTGCAGCCCTCGTGTGAAGACCAACGAGTGTAAAGACAATCGACTCTACCTGCGCGACTCCACCGAGCAAGGACACCGACAGGGCACTTGAGTATTGCTTTTTCTCCCCTTTCTTTTCTTTTTGTATACCTTGTTCTCAAATATATCTTACACTTGTAGTCACTATTGTGCTTTCAGATATCTACTATCACTACTACCACTCGAAGAGCACGCTACGTACATCGCAGGAAGGCCTGCCTGGCAAATCTATGGCCTGTCCCTCTGACCTCTACTACTAAGCTCTATTCCAGTTGGTCTCTAGAACTGCCAGTCTGCAGTCAACAAAGCAGACTTAATTTATTTTATTGCTACTCATTCCAGTCTCAACCTCATGGCACTGACTGAGACTTGGATCAAACCTGAAGATACTGCCACCCCTGCAGCCCTCTCCACTAATTTCACTTGTTCCCACACTCCTCGTACCACTGGGAGGGGTGGAGGTACGTGTCTCCTTATATCAAAAGAATGGAAATTTGATCTTCAGCCATCACCTACAGGTACTGGTTCATTTGAATCACATGCCATTACTGTAACCGACCCTGTTAAAATCCACTTTGTGGTCATTTATCGTCCCCCAGGTTAACTGGGAAACTTCTTGGAGGAGTTGGATGAGCTGCTATCAAACTTTCCTGAAGATGGTACTCCTCTGGTACTGCTTGGTGACTTCAACATCCACCTAGATAAACCCCAGGCTGCTGACTTCAAAACTCTGCTCACCTCATTTGATCTCAAGCTAGTGTCTACTACAGCGACTCACAAATCAGGCAACCAACTGGACCTCATCTACATGCATGCGCTGTTGCTCTGTGGACAACTCTTCAGTTGCTCCACTGCACACCTCAGACCACTTCCTCATTACTGCTAACCTAGCACAGTTGATGGTCTGGGAGGTGAAGAGATTGAAGAGTTCCCACAGGAAGAGCACTGCAGATAATTTCAAGACCCAGAAGTGCAACAGGGTGTAACTGTCATGCGTACATCACACAAAATCAGTTCACTTAAAGTACACTATAGCACCTAATTGTCCTTTTTATATATCTTCAGTATTAAGTCCATACACAAATAATTTACAATAACTTATCTTTTTTTTTTTTACTATATTATTCTTTATTTAACCTCCATTCATTGTATTACTTAGTGTTGTACTCAGTACTATTTAGTCTATCTCTTAGTTGTGAATTCGACATATCCGAAAATAAAGTAAAAAAAAAAAATGTTTTTTATATTTCTTCGTCAAATTAATTTTATGGTGTCTGCACACACATATTAAATAACTATACAAATTATATTGTATTAAAGTATAATAATGATAAATATTAAAACAAATGTTGTGCTGCAAACAAGTTATTACGTACAATAATGAACAGTATAGGTCTCAACAATTACACACTTTAAAGTGCCCCATTTTGCCTTTTCGAATATTACCTTTCATGCAGTGTGTCATGTAGCTGTATGTGAACATAAACTATCTGCAAAGTTGTGAAGCTGACCGTGCATGATAGATAAAGTTGGCCCTCAAAAAAAAAAAGTGCTTGCTATCGCCTAAACCAGTCATCAGAAATTCACATCTTTTTCTGTTACGGCTTAACGTCACAAAGTAACACATTTGCATAATGTCTGTGAAGCCTACTTGACTGCTCACAAACACACTCAAATTTCAGTGTGGTTAACATCACGTTGAGAAGATGCTATAAGAGTACATTTGTTTTATCACATCATTTTAATAACAAATTTGTTAACACTTGACACTTACCTCTGAGAAACGTCTTGCTCCAGTCGTGCTTGTGAATCATTCTCTGGTTGAGCCAATTCAACCATTTCATCATCAGACTCTGGCTCGAATTGCTGAGGTACAATCAATACATTCTTTATTTAGTTTTGACACGTCTCCAAGGTTTTCATTCGATCATGGCAAACTCTATGACTCTGGACTAATCACAAAGGACTGTGCCATCTGACCAATCACAGCAGTGCTCGTGGAAATGAGCGGCAGTCATGGCGAGTCAAGGCGAGAGCAACACGAGTTTTTCAAAGTGGATATATGCTCATTATTTCACTTTAGTTGAGCGTAAAGACAAAAACCTTTTAGTCAAATGTAAGCTGTGTCTTTCTGGTTTGAATGTCCTATCCTAGCCCACGAATTTCCAATCCATGTGCTCAGATTTTGTAAACCATACCCTCGGTTTTTGAATCTGTACCCACAAATACATAATCTGCGCGCGCACTTTCGCATTCCATTCCCATGGATTTGTAAACTGTAGGCTACTCACGGATTCATGCAGCAAGCCCCTACGTGTTAACATACAGTTTTAATGAATATTATTATGTGGAATGGGTCTACAGCAAAGTGTCTTAAGTGATTCTCTGTATGTTTTTCTCATACAGGTGAAACATTGTTGAAAACATTCAGCCTGTCTCTACTGTGGAGTCACCGGCTTTCAGTTAGCCGCTTAGCATGATAACATAGATTTAATTTTAAAACAGCATTTATATATATAGTAGTCTCTACTATATATATATACTCCTGTAGTCTACTGTACACTGAGAACATAGAGCGCGCTCTCGTGGCAGTAGACGGTAATGTTTGCTCTTGGTTCTTGGTTCTTAATAAATGTGACTTATAGTCCAGTGCGACTTTGTTTTTTTTCATCATCATGGCGTATTTTTGGACTGATGCGACTTATACTCAGGTGCGGCTTATAGTCCGAAAAATACGGTATAAAATGTTGCTTTGACTTTTTTCTCTCACTACTGGGAATTTTGCCTTACACTGCTGTGTATCTCATCACCACGGTAAGCAGGGAGGGGACCAGAGCATACTACAGTGTCTGACATCGTGCTTGCAAGTTCAGACACCTCTTTAACCCTCCATTATGGGCTGAAAGTGCTCTACCTAACTTAAAACTGTAAGTTTCCTACTTCAGTGTGTTACACACTTAATTTTGGTGTCTTTGGAAAGAAAACCCTCTGGGCTTTACTTTCTATCAACCTGATTTGATAATGCTCAAAAAGATTAAAATGTATGGACACTGAAGTGCCTTGAATTTTTTTTTTTTTTTTTACCACACTTAAAAAAAAAATTTTTTATATGAAAATACATGAAATGATACCTGGAGCAATCTAGAAAAGTAATGGGTTGAAAGTCACGTCTCATGAGTTTAGATTTCAAATCTGAATAAGATATTTTTATGAGACTATCTAATTATTCGTGCTATGTCCAGACCCCCCACCCCCCAAATATAAATATATTTACCAATAGTATTGAAGGCTTCTACAAACTATTTAGTCATTAAACATACCACTGCATAGTTTTTAAAAAAATTATAAAACACTAGAAAGAAACTTAGACATCATATAAGTGATTTATTTGAGCACTAGAAAAATACAATAAGAATAACTTGAGTAAGAATAATAATTAAAAAAAAGATTTAACTTTATTTGCCAATTACAGAACATCCTGAGATTGCTAGAAATTCAGCATTTACAATGAATTACAATGAAAATAAGGGCTGATGTGCTGATGGCCACTTATACAGATGGTAATAACACAAATGTGCCATAAAGTAAATAATCCACTCTCTCTATTCATATAGACGCGTTCACTTTGATAGCCGTCATCATACAGTAATAGCGAGCTGATTTGGGCTGATTTGCACTCAAACAGATGGTAATCATGCAGATACATTCACATTCAACATAAAAACACATTCTCACATATATAAAAACTGTTGAAAAATAAAAGAAACACAGAAAAAGGCGATTGCTATAAGTTCTGCGTCCATCAGCTGACAGGTGCGCCAGAGCGCGTCACGAGGGAGCGCCAAAATTCAAATAAACTATCTTTCGCCTATCTTTCATTCATTATTTTTTCCGGTGGATCGCTTCATTCTGTTTGTGACACTGTATGCTGCAAAACCATGCCGTGTTTTTACTACCAAGACGCAGTTTCCGTCTGTGAGTTATTCCATAACGGACACAAACAGTTCTGTCACTGAAGAACTGAAACGTAAACAAAGGAATTATGATCCATATTACAACATTATTGCTTCGTTGGACTAAACGTGCTCCATGAGATGTCGTTCAGTGGACCCTTACCTTTCTAACTAAACTGGGATTTACAGCTGTGGATGTGTTTATGACTCGTTGTAACGACGAATCTGGTATGTACTGCGTTTCCATTGTGCATGTTTTGATGTGTACTGCTTACACAAATGTAGCAAATACAGTCTTTATAAGCTTTCCATTCAAAAACAGCGATCAGTCATCGATGCTTGAGGCTTAGATCTTCATAACGATACATAGTTTGTCAAGATTAAATTTGTTCCATTTCATTTAATCTATTCGTTAAAAAACTGTCACGGCAGCCGGCAGGCCAGAATGACCGTCAGGCCACCGGGAAATGTCCCGGTGCTCCCGATGGCCAGTCAAATGCATTTTTCTCCGGCGCGTTCACTACTGCGAAGATCGCGAGTCAGTGTCAACCTCATCTTTGCAGCTGACACAGAAACACTTGTTTATTAATAAACAATTAAAATGTCATTTTTTTTTTACAATGTTTAGGTGCCGTTTACGCATCACCACTGCATGAGAGAGAGAGAGAGACACACACACACACACACATGCAAGGTCTCTCACGCTCTGCCGTGCGCTCGCTACAGTTTGCATGCGCGCTTTTGCTCGCGCTCTAGATTTGCAGGAGATTTGAACTAATTTCCAGGCATCATAACATTACAAAAGGAAATTGTAATATCTTTTTATTACTATTTTGGTATGATGAACATTCACCCGCCAGTGTGGCGGATAGCCTTTTGAGATTAAGCCGGTTTCAAACCGGACGCCGAAGCGACGCGGAACGGAAAATCACGCGCGGCCTGTTCACACCTGTGATCGCATTTGTCACTCGCGGTATTTTAATTTGAAAATTGCTTATATTTTGACAATTGACCGGATTGTCTCGTGTTTCTTGTTGTGACTTCCTTCCGGGATTGATGCGGATCGCTCGCGACTCGCGCAAAAAATAGACCAGACGGCGAAACTAGCACTTCACTGTCGCCAAACGGAAAATCTAACCGCACTTGGCGCTTGTTAATTTCGGACCCTGGCTGCAGGCCAATAAAACCTGGACTGCGGGCCGCGGTTTGGACACCCATGATATAGACCCAGTTAGATGGGGCTTCGAAAATTTACTACCTCGTCAGATGATGTTTACTACTTTTTACTGTCCTTAATTTGGCATCATTTAATTGACTAACTTTTACTACCTTTTACAACCCCGCGGAAACCCTGCATTACTTACCGTGAAAGAAGAATGATTCGGACTCACCAATGTTTTTTGATAAACTTGTGAAAAATGGCGTGTGAGATAAAAAAAATGAAGCAAGAGAAAAGAAAACGGTAGTAGATGTGAATAGAAGCGCAAGTGGAAATGTGAATGACAAGCTAACGAATGCTAACGCGGTGTATGCGCAAAGCATTTGCAATGTAAAGTTTAAAGCGAATGGTCAGATTAGTTTGATAGATAATATCGAATATATGGTGGGAATTAAGTTTATATTTGATCACTTTAGACAACAGAGAGTGATAGTAAGATGGAGATTCAACAGAAAAGCAAAGCTACATGGAGCTACAACCACACATGGAGCACTTATACACACGATGACAACTGGATGACAGGGAAAACAGGAACTTGGAGAATACACCGGAGTGATCACTGGAAAGTGGGAGCACAGGTAAGCAGTCTATACTCAACAGAGTGGCCACATGCGCCATTCATACGGGACACGTCCCGGCCAGGATTTTAATTTTGCCTAAAATATCCAGGTTGTGTGACATTCATGAGCTATAGAGAGCAGAGCAGACCGCTCCTTATGCTTTCGATTCGCTCTCTCGATCCTACTTTGGTGTCTTTTTTTGATTGGTGTGCAGCAACGATTCAAGTCAAACGACAGAACAAACACGTTTGCACCGCTTTGATCGTTCCTTGTAGTTCTCACCTTCTCACGCGCAGCCCCACAATCAGTCAATTATGAACAATACCTGCATGTTATTGGTCAAATTGCTTTGGATGTCAACTGTCTTAGGTCTTCTTTGTCGCATCTTCCTCTTTATGATGCCCCAAATGTTTTCTAAAATTGGGAGGGGGGCTATATAAAATAAAATTTCAGTACAAAATATTATCCAATTATTCAATAGCTGCATGATAACCTTACTAGACATACTCTGTCACACCACACAGAGAATATGTCCAGATCAGGGATAGGCAATGTGGTCCTGGAGTGACGATGTCCTGCAGAGTTTACCTCAAACCTTGAAAAAACCAACACCTGCCTGTAGCCCTTGTAACTTTGTAGACTTTAATTAGCTTGTTCAGGTGTGTTTGATTAGGGTTGGACCTAAAATCTGCAGGACAGTGGTACCCAGAACCAACGTTGCCTATCCCTTGTCTAGAGTGTTGAAATTAATAATCAGTTATCACCTTCAAGATATTTAAAAGGGTTTCCATATCTGTAAGAATCTCTTCGGTTTACAATTTCACATCAGAATTTCTCCATTTGTAGCACACTGCTAAACTCTGTTAGCCACATCTCAAATTTGTGTACAAACTTTCTTCAACATCTTCAAAATAGTATTTTCTTTGCTATGTTCATCCCATGCTGGACTGACTGAGTTTGACTGGGATTATAGGTTTCCAAATATGGAGACCAGCCGAAATTCTCAAGTGTTTCTTGAGGCTTCCTCCTGTTGAGCAAAGTTCTCTTTCCACAGAGATGGCACACGAAAGGCTTTTCTCAGATGTGAATTTTAACATGATTCTTAAGATGTTTCCTCTCTGTGAAACTCATTTCACACTGATGACATTTATAACTGTTCTTTCTTGAATGAAACTTCATGTGATTATTAAGGCTTTCTTTATATCTGAAACTCTATCCACACTGACCACATGTGAACGGATTCTCTCTAGTTGTGAATCCTCATGTGATTCTTTAGGTAAATGTTATGTGAGAAATTCTTTCCACAGAGTTTGCAGATAAAAGGTTTCTCTCCAGTGTGAATACTCATGTGGACATTAAGGGTATTTTTCCTTGTAAATCTCTTTCCACACTGAGGGCATATGAATGGTTTCTCTTCACTGTGAATTCTCTTGTGGAAATTAAGGGTCTTTTTCCGTGTAAAACATTTTCCACACATTTTGCAGGTGTAAGGTTTCTCTTCACTGTGAATTCTCATGTGGACATTAAGGGTATTTTTCTTTGTAAAACACTTTCCACACTGAGGGCATATGAATGGTTTCTCTTCACTGTGAATGCTCTTGTGGACATCAAGGTGATTTTTCAGAGTAAAACACTTTCCACACACTTTGCAGGTGTAAGGTTTCTCTCCAGTGTGAATTCTCATGTGGACATTAAGGGTATTTTTCTGTGTAAAACACTTTCCACACAGCTCACAGGTGTAAGGTTTCTCTCCAGTGTGAATTCTCTTGTGGACATTAAGGGTATTTTTCTGTTTAAATCTCTTTCCACACTGAGGGCATATGAATGGTTTCTCTTCACTGTGAATGTTCTTGTGGACATTAAGGTGATTTTTCAGAGTAAAACACTTTCCACACACTTTGCAGGTGTAAGGTTTCTCTCCAGTGTGAATTCTCATGTGGACATTAAGGCTATTTATCTGTTTAAATCTCTTTCCACAATGAGGGCATATGAATGGTTTCTCTTCACTGTGAATTCTCTTGTGGACATTAAGGTGACTTTTCAGAGTAAAACACTTTCCACACACTTTGCAAGTGTAAGGTTTCTCTCCAGTGTGAATTCTCATGTGGACATTAAGGGTATTTTTCTGTGTAAAACACTTTCCACACAGCTCACAGGTGTAAGGTTTATTTCCAGTGTGAATATTCATGTGGACATTAAGGGTATTTTTATGTGTAAAACACTTTCCACACACTTTGCAGGTGTAAGGTTTCTCTCCAGTGTGAATTCTCATGTGAACATTAAGGATATTTTTCTGTTTAAATCTCTTTCCACAATGAGGGCATATGAATGCTTTCTCTTCACTGTGAATTCTCTTGTGGACATTAAGGGTATTTCTCTGTTTAAATCTCTTTCCACAATGAGGGCATATGAATGGTTTCTCTTCACTGTGAATTCTCTTGTGGACATTAAGGTGATTTATCTGTGTAAAACACTTTCCACACATTTTGCAGGTGTAAGGTTTCTCTCCAGTGTGAATTCTCATGTGGACATTAAGGGTTTTTTGTTGTGTAAATCTCTTTCCACACATTTTGCAAGTGTAAGGTTTCTCTCCAGTGTGAATTATGTTGGAATTAAGGGTTTTTGTTTGTATTTTCTGAGTCTTTACAGTCTGTGAACAACTAATTGATTTTTCTTCAGTTTTGAAATCATGTTTCTCATTTTGTTCTTTCTCTTCTGTTTCATTCAGTCCTTGACTCTCCTCTTTCAGTGCCATCAGGTCTGAGGTAAAAAGAGAAAAATAGTTTAATTACACAAAACAACAGACATCTAAACATTTAGACTAATGCTGTCAATCGATAAAAAAAAATTATTTTCAGAAAATAAATTGCATATAAATTTATTTGTATATAGTCACAACTTCACATTGAATCTACAAATTAATGTAGAAACAACATAAGTCATGTCAAGTCTGCTTTATTGTCAATTCTTCCACATGTACAGTACATACATACAGAGAATTTAAATTGCATTACTCTAAGACCTTCGGTGCAAACAGGTAACACTAACGGTAGAACATTAAATACAGATAAAATATAAATTAAAGCTGTAAGAAGCGATGAAAGGGCCCTCGCACCTGGGCTCAGCACCATCCGGTTGCCATAGGAGAACAGTGAATGTTGGGCCATATGCTTATAAAATGGTAAATATTTGAGCCAATATTCATAAAGAACCTTAATGCAAAAAAGTAGCTTCTAGTGACAAAATTCTAAGAAAATTCTTAGAAATTTGGGCATTTACTCTTAAAATTCAAGAAAAAATCCTAGTAAAGAGAAAACTAATTCAGAAAAGATCTTAAGGTCAAACTTGTTAGGAGCACAGACGAGGACTTTTAAGAGGCTTAAGAGTTTCTTTAGCAGAGGAGAAAATGGCAAAAATATGAAAAGGCAGAAGAAATGTGTTGCAGACAATGGATGACATTGAGTTAATAAGACGCTATAGATTAGATTGTGTTTGTGACTGATCTTATTAGAGACGTGCTAACATCTCCGACACAGTGCAGAAATGCCATAGCGCCAGAAATTAAAGTAATCACTACATTACGGTATTTGGGAACTGGGAAAATGCAACAATGCAATAGTGATGATTCAGGTCTGTCACAACCTTCTGTCAAGCTGCGTGATTACACAATTACAGCACTTTCAGAACATCTTATTGTGTCTCATTTTGTTTCCACTGGACATTCCCACCTTGCAGGCTCAAAAAACTGCATTTATGAATATAGCAGACTAGTGTTGTCATGATACCAAAATTATTGTTTCAATACCGATACCCAGTCAAGAATTGCGATTTCGATACTTTTTCGATACTTTTCCTGAAAAAGGAAAATACACTCTCAAATATCATTGATGTGCTTTATTTTAAACCAGGACAACATTCTAATCAAATAACACACTGATAAATTAACATATGAACAGCAGATATATTAAATATTTGAACAAAATATGAAATATAAAAATGTAAAAAATAAAATAGAGCAATGACATTCAAGGTAAAGAAAGAATAAATTTAGCAGCATTATCTCAGTTATCATAAGAAACATTGGAGTAATAAATTTATCTTGATTCTGAACTTTGAATAAAAATATGAACAGCGATTATATTAAACATTGTTTCTGAACTCAGAAGATTAAATGTCAAAAGATAAATAATATCAATTTCAGCAATGGCATTTTTTTCCAACCAGCGGGTCCCACTTTTATGATATTATTTGGCCCGCCCCAGCCCGCAAATAAAGTAACATTTCTTTACCCATTCTTTACATCATGGAAGATACGTAGTGTGAGCCGTGTCCCGGGCACCGATCAGCGTCGCCCTGGCAACAGAGGAGATCCACCTGCACACAATCACCGCGGGTGACTACAAAAGCTGCACCTGAGAAGACACGGGTGAGAAAGCCTTCTCTGTGTTTCGTCAGGCGGTGACTCCTCCCCCAGCCATGGAGGAACTCCTTAAGCACCTGACGGAGATCAGTATTCGACAGGAGCAAATTGTGGAACACATGGCTACTCAGCAGGGAGAGACGGAGCGTTAAGTCGCCGCTCTCCGCTTTGCGGCTGCCCAGCGGGTCCCGCTTCCGGTTCCCCGCGCTCAAGCCACTCTGCTCCTGCCGAAGATGACAATCCACGACCGCGTGGAACATTATCTGGGCATGTTCGAGTCCGTAGCCACTCGAGAGGACTGGCCCCGCAAAAGTTGGGCAACGGGGAACCCCAGCAGGCCTATTTCTCCATGTCAGTGAGCCAAAGAGACTCATACGACGAGCTACGGAAGGAAATCCTAGCCCGTGTGGGGCTGTCTCCCATCGCTGCTGCCCAGTTGTTCCGGACATGGGAATATAACAGCCGATTGCCAGCCCGTGCCCAAGCTACCGAACTCAACTGCCTCGCCCATCACTGGTTGCTCACCGGGAACCCCAGTGCTACCCAAGTGGCCGAACGCGTCGTCGTGGACCGGTATCTGCATGCCCTGACACACCCTCTTCGGCAGGCAGCTGGAATGAGGAACCCGCGGACTGTAGGAGATTTCATCGAAGCAGTCGAGCTAGCGGAAGCGATGTTACGTCGAGAGGCTGGGGAGCGAGCACTGCCGTTTCCCCGAAGGGTGTACCAGGACTGGAAGTAGGCTTGGTCAAGGACTTGCCGGTGCCCGTGCTATTGGGGAGAGACTGGCCAGGCCTGGAACAGCTACTCACCCGAGTTACCCAGCCTGCCAGCCCTGCCGGGAACCGCCCGAAGAGACAAAACCTTTGCCGAGCTCCCCAACGGACCCCTGCCCTCCTAGCCACGGACAGCGGCTGAGATGGTGAGTCCCCCCACAAAGTTCTAACCTTTTTTACGATGTCTTCCAAATGGTTAGGGGTGGGGGAAAATTTGTGGAGGAGCAGCTCGGGGATGATCGTCAAAATACTGCTGGAAGCAAGTTAGGGTGATTGAGAGGTCCAACCGCCACCGCACCCAACCCCACACTTCGTGGTCCAGGATGGCCTGCTGTACTGTGTCGCGCAGCGGGGAGGGGAGGAGGTGAAACTGCTGGTAGTCCCACATACAAGGACACAGCTGGTCATTGAGCTCGCCCATTCCCCTCCGATGGCTGGCCACCTGGGGGCACAGAATACTACCCATCGGATCCAAGACAAATTTCACTGGCCCGGCATGGAGGCGGAGATCAAGCGGTTCTACCAGGCTTGTCCGGACTGCCAACAGACGTCGCCAGGGACTCCTCCCCCAGCGAATAGGAATCGATTTAATAGGGCCGCTGCCAAAGTCTGTCCGGGGCCATGAACACATACTGGTCATCGCGGACTACGCGACCCGGTACCCCAAAGCCATTCCACTGCGCAAGGCTACCTCCAAGGCCATCGCCCAGGAGCTCTTCCTGCTGTGTTCCCGGGTCGGCATCCCCTGAGAGATATTGACCGACCATGGCATCCCCTTCATGTCCCAGACAATGGCTGACCTCTGCAGTCTCCTTAAAGTAAAGCAGGTCCGTATCACCATCTACCACCCTCAGACCGATGGGCTGGTCGAACGATTCAATCAGACGTTGAAGCAGATGCTCCCTTGCGTGGCTGCGGACGACCGACGGGATTTGGACTAAATGCTACCGTACGTCCTCTTCGGCATCCGTGAAGTCCCCCAGGCCTCCACAGGATTCACACACCCTTCGAACTGCTGTTTGGCCTGCTCGATGTTGCCAAAGAGGCCTGGGAGCAGCAGCCGACCACCCATCGGACCACGATCGAGCACGTGAGGGAGATGAGGGAAAGGATTGACCGCGTCATGACCCTTGTCCAGGAACACCTGACAGCAGCCCAGGAAGCACAACGTCGACAATACGACCGGGCGGGCCAACCACGGGAGTTCCAGCCGGGTGATTACGTGTTGGTTCTCGTCCCTACGGCAGCTTGTAAATTTCTCGCTAAATGGCAAGGCCCATATATCATCGCGGAGAAAGTGGGGCCCGTGACTTAAAGAGTACGCCAACCTGGACGAAGGAAGGAAAGTCAACTATACCACATTAACCTCCTGAGGCGCTGGGAGGGAACGAGGACTCAGGTCGCCGCACTCGCCGCCATCTCTCCGCCATCTCTCCCGTGGTTGTTGACATCAGCCCCCAACTGTCGGCCGCCCAGAAGATGGAGCTCCAACATCTGGTCGATCAATTCTCTGATGTGTTCTCCCCACGGCCCGGGCGGACCAACGTGCTTCAACATGACGGACATACGCACACCTCCAGGGACCATCGTGCGACAGCGGCCCTACCGAAACCCGGAAGCCCGGCGACACGCAGTCGAAAGGGAGGTTCAGGAAATGCAGAAGTTGGGGATCAGAGCCCTCCCGCAGTCCCTGGTCCAGTCCCATAGCCATGGTCCCAAAGCCGGACGGCACCCTCTGGTTCTGTAACGATTTCCGCCGCCTTAACGAGGTCTCTGAGTTCGATGGCTACCCGATGCCCTGTGTTGACGAGCTGCTGGAGCGGCTGGGGAGAGCCTGGTTCATTTCCACGCTCGACCTCACCAAGGGCTACTGGCAGGTACAGTTAACAGAGCCCACCAAAGCCAAGACCGCCTTCTCCACCCCCAGTGGCCCCTGGCACCTGGTTCTCCCCTTCGGGCTGCACGGGGCTCCCGTCACCTTCCAACGGATGATGGACATCGTGCTGAGACCCCATCAGGCCTATGCGGTGGCATACATCGATGATGTCGTCATCCACTAGGAGACCTGGGAGGACCACCTGGAGCGGCTACGGAGGGTGCTTCTTGAACTGCGGCGGGCTGGGCTCAACGCCAATCCCAAGAAATGCCACCTGGCCCTACCTGAAGCAAAATACCTCGGTTTCCGGGTGGGCCGGGGTCTGATCCGTCCGCAGGAAGGAAAAGTGGCAGCCATCCTCTAGGCCCCAGAGGCCCACCTCCAAGTAGCAGGTTCCGGCCTTTTTGGGATTGGCGGGGTACTATAGCTGCTTTAGACCTAACTTCTCCTCCCTAGCGACAGCCCTGACAGACCTAACCAAGAAGAGACAGCCGGAGAGAGTGAGATGGGGGGCCCCGGAAGAAGAGGCATTCAAGATTATAAAAACGGCGCTCACATCAGAACCTGTATTGCGCGCACCTAACTTTAACTGTCCCTTCTTGTTACAGACAGACGCATCCGACACCGGGTTGGGAGCCGTGCTCTCCCAAATACAAGATGGTGAGGAACACCCAGTGGTCTACATCAGCCGAAAGCTGTCCACAATGGAACAACGATACGCAGCGGTCGAGAAGGAGGTGCTGGCCGCCAAGTGGGCAGTCCTGGAGCTGAAGTATTATCTCATGGGACGGAAATTCACCCTTATCACCGATCACGCCCCTTTGGATGGCCTGGGCGAAAGATACCAATGCCCGGGTGACACGGTGGTTCCTGGCACTCCAGGACTTCCACTTCGACGTGCAACATCGAGCTGGAACCACCAACGCCAATGCGGATGGACTCTCCCTCCTGTGGACAGCTTTCGCAGGTCTGTCAGGTGTGACCCCCCCCCCAGCTTCCCCACTCGCCCGAGGGACCAGGATGACGCGGGGGGGGGGGACCCAGCTGAAACCGCTCAGAGGACGACTACAAAAGCTGCACCCGAGAAGACACGGGTGAGAAAGCTCTCCAACAGAAAAGCCAGCTAATGTTGTGTCTCTTATCTCTACAGAAAGCGAGTGACCGATCAGCCCGCTACCTGAGCACCGGACCCCGATTCCCCTTTGCACTCAGCCGGCTGGCGAACAGGATCACACAGCACCGAGGACGAGCACAGGACACTTCTGGCACCTTCACAATCACTGTCACCAATAAATACACCCTCCGGGGCTTCAAACTTTCATTTCAGCCTGCCGTGTGATTCTTCAGCCCGCGACAGTTGCTACTAGACTCTTGTTCACTGAAGTTCCCATAGACAGTAAAAGTTCCTCCCTCCACAGCAGTGCGCGAGCTCTGCGCTATTAGCAGCGCATGCGCAGCTCGTGAACAGCTCTGTTAACTGTTTCATCCTGTCAAAGAGTTACTCAAGATGTGACGGAGCATGTGATTTGTTGAATATAGTGAACAAATCCGCCCTTCACTGAATGAGATCGAGAGACCTTCTCATTCGTGAACGAGCTGAATGATCTGATACATCTCGTTTATGAATGAAATGAGTGAGCCAAGCATTTAAATCTCGATCAGCAATCAGCAGATACAAAACAAGTTATAGGTGCTGTGCATATACGTTTTTTCGTTTTAATATTTAGCATACAGAACATAACTTCACGTTTAATCCCCGATTAATGTGAATATTATATATGAACTGTGACCAAATAATTAAAATGTTAATTATGCAAGAAAACCTCGTGCTTTGTTCATCTGAACAACTTTTCTGAACTATTTAATGCGATTATGCACACATTTTAGTAAAGTCAAATAAGTTTTGTAAAGCCACTAATGCAGACATCTCGCTGTAGTGCTTTTTTGCTGCTTGCGTGAGGAGAAAACACACAGACGTCCATAGGGAGGCACTGGAAGCGTGCGTTGCACACACCAACATGAAGCGTGAAACATGAAATACATCTCTTACAAATCTGGAACTCAGTCACTCTTTGAAGTATCAATACTAATAAATTTAGGTATTGTGACGTTTTTAACTTACGAGAATCGCGATACTTTTGAAGCATCGGTGCACCGTGCAACACTATAGCAGACTTATAGGTGCGCACAAGCAGGGGGAATGAACCGTTAATAGTTTGTGCTATACGCTCCCATGTCTGCTTCTTGTCCCTTGGTGTGACACCCGGCCCGAATTTTCCTTTAAGAATGGCCTTGTGTTCATCCACTAACTGGGCTAACAGTAAACACTGTTCCTCTGTCCAGTTTGGCTTTCTCGCCCTTCTTGGTTTTGATTCCATGTTTGATACATTAAAACCAACATTCAAACCGCCACTTAAATAGGACAGCAATCACTGTAATTGGAAAGAGTCGAGCAATTTTTATCATTCTAAGCCAATCAAATATCTTATAGGAAATTAAAAGCATGGTAAATAAAAAAAGGATATACACACATATAATGTATGTGTGTGTGTGTGAGAGAGAGAGAGAGAGAGAGAGAGAGAGAGAAAGAGAGAGAGAACGGTCAAATAGGATAAATTACGCATGTAGATTCAAAGTGAGAATTAAAGCTGCAAGCAGCGATGAACGGGCCCTCGCACCCGGGCTCACCGGCAGCGAGTGGCTTTAGTTAATAGGTGAACGGTGAGAAATATGCGTTTAAACTCATAAATATAAGTAGAATATATCAATGTTTATTCCATATATGTGCCAATCTTCCTGTTGCCAGCAGGTGGCGCTATCATTATAATGGAATATTGGCCTTCAGATGTGTTCAGGGCAGGACTTTTATCGAACATCTGAGGTTTGGGGAGGATTGGACATTTTATGCCTGAGTTACAACAACATCCTATTTCATGGCGAAACAATGAAATTTGTCAGGCCGCCATGGACACGCCCTTTAACGAAACCTCAAGATCTTCGCAATTTAAGATCGCAAAAGGCTTTAGATTACACTGACCAAGTTTGGTGTTGATCTGAATAAATATCTAGGAGGAGTTCGTTAAAGTACAACCCCTGAAAATGGCCAAAACAACACTAATTTTGCAGAGAATATTCCAAATAACTGACTTCCTGTTGGGATTCGGACTTCGTACCAAGAGACTTTTTCGTAGATATTGGTGTGTTACATATGTGTACCGATTTTTGTACATGTACGTGAAACATAGCTCAAGGCGCACTCCGTTTAAAGTGTATACGCACTCCGTTGAAAGTGTATAGGTGGCGCTATTGAGCCATTTTGCCACACTCGATGGAATATTGGCCTTCAGATCTGTCCAGGCCAGGACCCTTATCACACAAGTGAAGTTTGGGCAAGATCGGACATTTTATGCCTGAGTTATAACATCTTTTATTCCCATGGCGAGACATTGAACTTCATCACGGCGCCATGGACACACCTTTTAACAAAAACTCAAGATCTTCACAACTAAACATCACACAGGTCTTTAGATTAGACTGACCACAAAAAAGACATTGATGTCATAAAATTTCTAGTAGTTTGTCGCAGTGTAAAATATGTAACTTCCTGTTGCCAATAGGTGGCGCTATGACTATAACTGAATATTGGCATGTAGATCTGTTCAGGTCAAGAGTCTTATCCAACATGTGAAGTTTGGGGCAGATTGGACATTGTATGTCTGAGTTACAGCAACTTCCTTTTTCATGGCGAAACATCGAAATTTGTCAGGCCGCCATGGACCCGCCCTTTAACGCAACCTCAAGTCCTTCGCAATTTATTATCGCAAAGGGCTTTAGATTACACTGACCAAGTTTGGTGTTGATCTGAATAAATCTCTAGGAGGAGTTCGTTAAAGTACAACCCCTGAAAATGGCAAAAACAACAGCAATTTTGAAGGGAAAATTCAAAATAACCGACTTCCTGTTGGGATCCGGATTTCGTACCAAGAGACTTTTTTGTAGGTATTGGAGTGTTACATGTGTGTACCAATTTTTGTACATGTACGTGAAACATAGCTCGAGGCGCACTCCGTTGAAAGTGTATAGGTGGCGCTATAGAGCCATTCTGCCACACCCGGTGGAATATTGGCCTGAAGATCTGTTCAGGCCAGGACTCTTATCACACATGTGAAGTTTGGGGAAGATCGGACATCTTATGCCTGAGTTATAACATCTTTTATTCGCATGGCGAGACATCGAACTTCGTCGCGGCGCCATGAACAAGCCTTTTAACGAAAACTCAAGATCTTCACAACTGAACATCGCACAGGCCTTTAGATTAGACTGACCACAAAAAAGACATTGATGTCATAAAATTTCTAGGAGTAGTTCGTCGCAGCGTAAAATATGTCACTTCCTGTTGCCAATAGGTGGCGCTATGACTATAACTGAATATGGGCATGTCAATCTGTTCAGGTTCGGAGTCTCATCAAACATGTGAAGTTTGGGGCAGATTGGTCATTGTATGTGTGAGTTATAGCAACTTCATTTTTCATGGCGAATCATCGAAATTCGCCAGGCCGCCACGGACACGCCCTTCTACGAAAAGTCAGGATCTTCGCAATTTAACATCGCAAAAGCCTTTAGATTAGGCATACCAAATGTGGTGTTGATTTGAAGAACTCTCTAGGAGGAGTTCGTTAAAATACAACACATGGAAATGACCAAAATTACACAAAATATGCTCATAATATTAAAAATAACCGACTTCCTGTTGGGTTTAGAATTTCGCTCCAAGAGTCTTTTTTGTAGGTATTGGTGTGTTACATATGTGTGCCAATTTTCGTGCATGTACGTGAAACATAGCTGGAAGGCTGTTGATTTTCTTGGTATAGGTGGCGCTGTCGAGCCATTTTGCCACACCCTCTTCTGAATCCTATATCAGACGAAAATTTTCACCAGGTTTGACGCGTGTGCAAAGTTTCATGACTTTTTGAGCATGTTAAAGCCCTCAAAAATGCGATTCATTCGGGAGAAGAAGAAGAAGAAGAAGAATAATAATAATTAAAGCTGCAAGCAGCGATGAACGGGCCCTCGCACCCGGGCTCACCGGCAGCGAGTGGCTTTAGTAAATAGGTGAGTGGTGAGAAATATGCATTTAAACTCATAAATATTAGTGGAATATATCAAAGTTATTCCATATATGTGCCAATCTTCCTGTTGCCAGCAGGTGGCGCTATCATTATAATGGAATATTGGCCTTCTGTTGTGTTCAGGGCAGGACTCTTATTGAACATGTGAAGTTTGGGGAAGATCGAACATTTTATGCCTGAGTTACAACAACTTCCTTTACTGTGGCGAGACAGCAAATTTTGTCATGACGCCATGGACACGCCCTTTAAAAAAAAAAAAAGATCTCCATAATTTAGCATTTCACAGGCCTTTAGATTAGACTGACCACAAAAAAAAACATTAATGTAATTCTATTTCTAGGAGTAGTTTGTCGCAGCGTAAAACATGTCACTTACTGTTGCCAGCAGGTGGCGCTATGACTATAACTGAATATGGGCATGTAGATCTGTTAAGGGCAGAAGTCTTATCTAACATGTGAAGTTTGGGGCAGATTGGACATTGTATGTCTGAGTTACAGCAACTTCCTTTTTCATGGTGAAACATCGTAATTTGTCAGGCCGCCATGGACACGCCCTCTATCGAAACCTCAAGATTTTCGCAATTTAACATTGCAAAGGCCTTTAGATTTAACTGACCAAGTTTGGTGTTGATCGGAATAAATTTCTAGGAGGAGTTCGTTAAAGTACAACCCCTGAAAATGGCAAAAAAAACGCCAATTTTGCAGAGAAAATTCTAAATAACCGACTTCCTGTTGGGATTCGGATTTCGTACCAAGAGACTTTTTTGTAGGTATTGGTGTGTTACATTTGTGTACCGATTTTTGTAAATGCACGTGAAACATAGCTCGAGGTGCACTCCGTTGAAAATGTATAGGTGGCGCTATGGAGCCATTTCGCCACACCCAATGGAATATTGGCCTTCAGTTGTGTTCAGGCCAGGACTCTTATCAAACATGTGAAGTTTGGGGAAGATCAGACATTTTATGCCTGAGTTACAAATTTTATTCCCATGGCGAGACATCAAACTTTGTCACGTCGCCAAGGACACACCATTTATCGAAAACTCAAGACAATCGCAATTCACTATCGCAAAGGCCTTTAGATTAAACTGACCATAACACAATTTAGATTTTATTAGATTTCTAGGAGTAGTTCATTGCAGCGTAAGGCATTCACTTCCTGTTGCCAGCAGGTGGCGCCATGACTATAACTAAATTTGGTAATGTTGATATGTTCAGGTCAGGAGTCTTATCAAACATGTGAAGTTTGGTGCAGATTGGAAATTTTTTGTCTAAGTTATGGCAACTTCATCTTTCATGGCGAAACATCGAAATTCGCCAAGCCGCCACAGACACGCCCTCAAACGAAAACTCTAGATCTTCGCAATTTAACATCGCAAAGGCCTTTAGATTACACTGACAAACTTTGGTGTTGATCTGAATAAATCTCTAGGAGGAGTTCGTTAAAGTACAACCCCCGGAAATGGCAAAAATGACAAAATTTCGGATGAGAAAAAAAATAATAACTGACTTCCTGTTGGGATTTGGATTTCGTACCAAGAGACTTTTTTGTAGATATTGGTGTGTTACATGTGTGTACCGATTTTCATACAAGTACGTGAAACGTAGCTCAAGATGCACTTCGTTGAAAATTTATAGGTGGCGCTGTCGAGCCATTTTGCCACACCCACCTTAGCAAACCATTGCATACCTAATATTTTTCCAGCTCTGACGTGTGTGCCAAGTTTCATGACTTTTCGAGAAAGTTTCAGAAAAATAATAATAATAATAATAATAATAAACAACACAGAAACAAGAGGGTCCTCACACCATCGGTGCTCGGGCCCTAATTAAAGCTGCAAGCAGCGATGAACGGGCCCTCGCACCCGGGCTCACCGGCAGCGAGTGGCTTTAGCAAATAGGTGAACGGTGAGAAATATGCATTTAAACTCATAAATGTATGTAGAATATATCAATGTTTATTCCATATATGTGCCAATCTTTGTGTTGCCAGCAGGTGGCGCTATCATTATAATGGAATATTGGCCTTCAGATGTGTTCAGGACAGGACTCTAATCGAACATTTGAAGTTTGGGGCAGATTGGACATTGTATGTCTGAGTTACAGCAACTTCCTTTTTCATGGCGAAACATCGAAATTTGTCGGGCGGCCATGGACACGCCCTTTAACGAAACCTCAAGATCTTCGCAATTTAACATCGCAAAGGCCTTAAGATTTAACTGACCAAGTTTGGTGTTGATCTGAATAAATCTCTAGGAGGAGTTCGTTAAAGTACAACCCCTGAAAATGGCCAAAACAACGCCAATTTTGCAGAGAAAATTCTAAATAACTGACTTCCTGTTGGGATTCGGATTTCGTACCAAGAGACTTTTTTGTAGGTATTGGTGTGTTACATGTGTATACCGATTTTTATACATGTACGTGAAACATAGCTCGAAGCGCACTCCGTTGAGAGTGTATAGGTGGCGCTATCGAGCCATTTTGCCACACCTGATGGAATATTGGCCTTCAGATGTGTTCAGGCCAGGACTCTTATCACACATGTGAAGTTTGGGGAATATTGGACATTTTATGCCTGAGTTATAACATCTTTTATTCCCATGGCGAGACATCGAACTTCGTGATGGCGCCATGGACACGCCTTTTAACGAAAACTCAAGATCTTCACAACTTAACATCGCACAGGCCTTTAGATTAGACTGACCACAAAAAAGACATTGATGTCATAAAATTTCTAGAAATAGTTCATCGCAGTGTAAAATTTGTCACTTCCTGTTGCCAATAGGTGGCGCTATGACTATAACTGAATATGCGCATGTTAATATGTTCAGGTTCAGAGTCTCATCAAACATGTGAAGTTTGGGGCAGATTGGACATTGTATGTGTGAGTTATAGCAACTTCATTTTTCATGGCGAATCATCGAAATTCGCCAGGCCGCCACGGACACGCCCTTCGACGAAAACTCAAGATCTTCGCAATTTAACATCGCTAAGGCCTTTAGATTAGGCATACCAAATTTGGTGTTGATTTGAAGAAATCTCTAGGAGGAATTCGTTAAAATACAACACATGGAAATGACCAAAATTACACAAAATTTGCTCATAATATTAAAAATAACCGACTTCCTGTTGGGTTTAGAATTTTGCTCCAAGAGTCTTTTTTGTAGGTATTGGTGTGTTACATATGTGTGCCAATTTTCGTGCATGTACGTGAAACATAGCCGGAAGGCTGTTGATTTTCTTGGTATAGGTGGCGCTGTCGAGCCATTTTGCCACACCCTCTTCTGAATCCTATATCAGACGAAAATTTTCACCAGGTTTGACGCGTGTGCAAAGTTTCATGACTTTTTGAGCATGTTAAAGCCCTCAAAAATGCGATTCATTCGGGAGAAGAAGAAGAAGAAGAATAATAATAATAATAATAATAATAATAATAATAAACAAAGCAGATACAAGAGGGTCCTCGCACCTCGGTGCTCGGGCCCTAATTACAATAGACCCTATACTTAAAATCTATCTTTTTTTCCTTCTTGGACAACCAACCAATCACAGTCTTCAAAAGATTGTATCATACATAGCAACGGGGTCAACCCCGCCTTCTCACTAAGATGAAAGTTTTTGTCTTTTCCTTACTCAGAGTTGCTCTCAGATTGGTCCCGAATCACTCTTAAGCTAAGACTCCAACGTAAAAGTTTTGTTTGTCTTGCACCATGATGATCCTCACTTCACCAATTAATCAAATCAGAGTCACAATCTGACACATTGTGATTTTGCTAATCGTAAAGCCTGCGATGTTGACATGATATTACTCTGTTCCAGAGCTGTCACCCTTGAGTGACAGTCTTACTAACCAATAGAGTGAGTGAATGCACCTCCGTTCTCCCCAATCAGCTCTGCTCTAACCAACTGTGTAAACTCCCACCATGAAAAAAAGAGAGAGAGAGTGTTTGTGTGTGATTATGGCATCTGCAGGGTCGATAACTTAATGTAATATGAGATTATTTGGCTTCTAACTGATAGACACCAAACAAAAAATGTAACTTTAATTTACAAGAGCTGTGTCACAACAATTATCAAGAGCTCCCTTAATCGGTTCTGCTTTCAGTACCTAAGAATTAAGGCTGCAACAAACGATTATTTTGATAGTCGATTATTCTAAAGATTGTAGCTGATCTGACTCGAACCAGATGATTAAAGAGTCGATCAGGGCTGTGGTTGAACATGAGCCAAATTCCTCAGTAAGGCAACAGGAAGTCATAAAACATTCTGTCCCACAAGTCCCAAGCAAGATAACCAATGCTTTCACAGAACAACTTTCAACATTAACACCACTAGAACAATTATTGAAAATTTTAATTCAGAGAAGAGATTGTCAAATTTGTTGTTCGTAATTGATAGGCAACGGCGGACATCACGTGTGAGAGTACTACACAAGATCCTTTGACTTCCCCCCCACCCAGCAGAACCAGACTGAAATTCCTAAGGGGAGGGGAGGGCCTTTGAACCTCTGGTCTCCACAGAAATCTTTGTCAAAATGACACAGAAACTGTCTTTTCTACATACAGTCTTGTTCAAAATAATAGCAGTACAATGTGACTAACCAGAATAATCAAGGTTTTTCGTATATTTTTTTATTGTTACGTGGCAAACAAGTTACCAGTAGGTTCAGTAGATTCTCAGAAAACAAATGAGACCCAGCATTCATGATATGCACGCTCTTAAGGCTGTGCAATTGGGCAATTAGTTGAATTAGTTGAAAGGTGTGTGTTCAAAAAAATAGCAGTGTGGCATTCAATCACTGAGGTCATCAATTTTGTGAAGAAACAGGTGTGAATCAGGTGGCCCCTATTTAAGGATGAAGCCAACACTTTTTGAACATGCATTTGAAAGCTGAGGAAAATGGGTCGTTCAAGACATTGTTCAGAAGAACAGCGTACTTTGATTAAAAAGTTGATTAGAGAGGGGAAAACCTATAAAGAGGTGCAAAAAATGATAGGCTGTTCAGCTAAAATGATCTCCAATGCCTTAAAATGGAGAGCAAAACCAGAGAGACGTGGAAGAAAACGGAAGACAACCATCAAAATAGATAGAAGAATAATCAGAATGGCAAAGGCTCAGCCAATGATCACCTCCAGGATGATCAAAGACAGTCTGGAGTTACCTGTAAGTACTGTGACAGTTAGAAGACGTCTGTGTGAAGCTAATCTATTTTCAAGAATCCCCCGCAAAGTCCCTCTGTTAAAAAAAAGGCATGTGCAGAAGAGGTTACAATTTGCCAAGAACACATCAACTGGCCTAAAGAGAAATGGAGGAACATTTTGTGGACTGATGAGAGTAAAATTGTTCTTTTTGGGTCCAAGGGCCACAGGCAGTTTGTGAGACGACCCCCAAACTCTGAATTCAAGCCACAGTACACAGTGAAGACAGTGAAGCATGGAGGTGCAAGCATCATGATATGGGCATGTTTCTCCTACTATGGTGTTGGGCCTATTTATCGCATACCAGGGATCATGGATCAGTTTGCATATGTTAAAATACTTGAAGAGGTCATGTTGCCCTATGCTGAAGAGGACATGCCCTTGAAATGGTTGTTTCAACAAGACAATGACCCAAAACACACTAGTAAACGGGCAAAGTCTTGGTTCCAAACCAACAAAATTAATGTTATGGAGTGGCCAGCCCAATCTCCAGACCTTAATCCAATTGAGAACTTGTGGGGTGATATCAAAAATGCTGTTTCTGAAGCAAAACCAAGAAATGTGAATGAATTGTGGAATGTTGTTAAAGAATCATGGAGTGGAATAACAGCTGAGAGGTGCCACAAGTTGGTTGACTCCATGCCACACAGATGTCAAGCAGTTTTAAAAAACTGTGGTCATACAACTAAATATTAGTTTAGTGATTCACAGGATTGCTAAATCCCAGAAAAAAAAAATGTTTGTACAAAATAGTTTTGAGTTTGTACAGTCAAAGGTAGACACTGCTATTTTTTTGAACACACCCCTTTCAACTAATTCAACTAATTGCCCAATTGCACAGCCTTAAGAGCGTGCATATCATGAATGCTGGGTCTCATTTGTTTTCTGACAATCTACTGAACCTACTGGTAACTTGTTTGCCACGTAGCAATAAAAAATATACTAAAAACCTTGATTATTCTGGTTAGTCACATTGTACTGCTATTATTTTGCACAAGACTGTATATATGGACTTATAAATGAATATCAGTCTATCACTTCACTTCATATTCATTTATATGTAATCCACACATTTTACTATAAAGTTATAATCACTTATTGTGTGTCTTTTAATAACTATTGGATAGCTTAAAGATTCATAATCCTGTTTGGTATGTGTGTGATTGAATCTGCTTGATTGTAACAGTCATGACCATCAGTTATTTGTCAAATGTATCATATTCTTGTTATAGGAATAATGTTCAAAATTAGACCCTGCAAGAGCGGGAAAATTAGGACCATGTGCTTGATAAGATAACATATGATTTATGAGACCCCTGACCCAAGACAATATCTGATTGGTCAAGACAACATTTGAGGTGTGGCCAACCGGCCAGTTTAAATACTTAGGACACCATAAAATCTTGTTTTTTATTTTTTAGCTATGCGTTTAGCTTCTGCTATTAGTCATGCCTGCTTTTAGTTTGCTTTTAGCTTTGCTTCTTAGCTTTAGCTTTTAGCCATGCTGTTAGTCATCACTGTTCTTTGAGTGCGGTTCCAGTGTGCGTCGGCCTGCACGCCTGCTGCTACTTAGCCACGATAAGAAGAAACACCACCTAGTCTCGTCAAACCTTACTTCTTTTCTTTTCCGTTTGAGAGTTTCGTGTTCTGAGTTAAGTTTTGTAACAGAGTTCAACTTCAACCAGCCACACAACTCTGCATCTTCAGCCAACACCCAACCACGGGCTTCCCAAGACGTCACTTCAGCGACTACTGAACTTCCAGCCAATCAGCGACATCGGAAACCCCCTTTCAACGACAACAAAGGGACACCTTTACAAAGGCAATGTACCTTCAGACATTTGTGCTGGTGTATCTAATATAATTTTAACCTCATTGAGGAACTCAATTCGAGCGTTAATTAAGTGATTGATGGTTGTTCATGTCTATGCAATTTAACGTATTGCTGTAAAGTTGGGATTCCATATTTCCATTCTCTTAAACTCATCTTTCCCTAACTTTCGACCTTCCTGCAACTTGTGTGAATGTGTGTGTGCGTGCGTTTGTTAGATTAGTTTATGTGTCTTAGATTTATCTAATAAAGCCTTATTCATATTGAAAAGAGAAGTATCTTGTGTTTTGTGCTTACAAGTTAATGTCTTAAACTGACGATCTAGTTACTGTGCTAATTGATAGTGTTTCACTATAGTTTGGATATTACTATCCAGCGCAGATTTGATGTTAAACGGCTCGATCACTGAATCGTAGTGACCAGCCGTGAAACAGTGATTCTGTTCAAATTCCCTTTAAAATCTTAAATGATTCCCTTTGAGCTAAATTGACCTGTTTCCCTTACACGATTATTAGAACGATGAATCTACTAATCGCTGATTATTTCACTGATTAATCAATAGAATTTGATCGATTATTCAGCTCTTGCAATTAGTTAAATACTGTTTTACATAACAAATAAATAAAAGATAGTCTAATCATTTCAGCTTTGGGAAATAATATTATGTAAATACAATTATTATATAATTCATTTATACAAATAAATATATTTGACAAAATGAGATGACAGAGAAACCATTTAATTACTATATGAAAATTAACGGAAGGACACATCATTCTGCATAACATCTCCTTTCGTAAGTGTGTAACATGGATAAGAAACAAAATCAAGTTAAGGGATTAGATGTTTTCATAAATTCATTTTATTCACAATATACACTACCACTCAAACATGTTTGAACAGTAACATTGTTTTTAAAGAAGTATCTTTTGCTCATCAAGCCTGCATGTATTTGATCCAAAGTACAGCAAAAACAGTAACTATTTATTTTAAAAAACTTTTTTATTTTAATATATTTTCAAATGTAATTTATTCCTGTGATTTCAAGGCTGAATTTTTAGCATCATTACTCCAGTCACATGATCCTTCAGAAATCATTTCATTCTAATATACTGATTTGCTGCTCCAATAAAACATAATTATTATCATTGTTATTGAAACAGCGGAATATAATTTGTTCAGGTGTCTTTGATGTTCTATTCATCAAAGACACCTGAAAAAAATATATTCAGCTGTTTCAATTATAATAAAAATGATAATAATCATAAGCAGCAAATCAGTTCAGAAGATCAGCATTTATCTGAAATATAAATCTTTTGTAGCATTATAAATGTATGTCAATTTAAAGCATCCTTGCTAAATAGAAGTATTAATTTCTACAATAACCCCCCACCCCAATAAAAAAATTTAAAATAAAAATTATATTGACTCCAAGCCTTTTAATGGTATTGCATATAATGTTACAAAAGCTTTTTATTTCAGATAAATTCTGATCTGATTTATTACATTGCTGTTTGCTTTGATTTTGGATTAGATTGGTGTTCTTATTGTTAGATTAGTTTTGGAGTATTTCACAACCCTAGTAATTTTGTTTTTAGATTAGGGTAATTTAGTTCATGGCGTCGCATACACCAAAGATCACACATTTTTCTTTTTAGTTTAGAAGATAGTTACATTTACATTACATTAAAAAAACATACAAATGAAAATAGCAAATGGAAGCAATTCAGACCTATGTAAGGGTAACAGTATTCAAGTGCTGTAACAAGCCTTAAAAAAGGGTCTTGCTGATGAAAAAGATGTTTCTTTAGACGTTTTTTGAAGATGGCTGCTCGAATTGAGATAGGCAGGTTCTTCCACCAGCTTGGAACAGTCCAGGTAAAGGTCCGTGAGAATGTTTTTGTGCCATTTTGGGATGATAAGACGAGGTGTCATTCATTTGCAAAACTCTGGAAGGCGTATAAGTATGAAATAGCGAGAGTAAGTTCTTAAGTGCAGAGCCAGTAGTTGTCTTGTATACAAGTGCCTTGATTTTGATGCTAGCGGCTATCGGCAGCCAGTGCAAACTGATGAAGAGAGGTGTGACATGCGCTCTCTTCAGCTCATTGAAGACTACTTTTGTTGCAGCATCCTGGATCAGTTGCAGAGTCTCAATAGTACATGCCGGAAGGCCTGCTAAGAGAGAAATACAATAGTCCAGTCTGGAGAAAACAAGAGCTGTGTGGCCTTCTCTGATAGGAAGAGTCTAATCTTCCTAATGTTGTATAAAGCAAATCTGCAGGACCGAGCCGTTGTAGTAATATGATCTGTGAAGCTTAGTTGATGATCAGTCACAACTCCTGTCTGTCCTAGAAGGAGTTATGGTGGACGATCCTAGCTGTATGGAGAAGTTGTGATGAAGTGCTGGGTTGACAAAGACCACACACAACTCATTCTGTCTTCACAAGGTTGAGTTTAACCCTCTGGAGTCGATTAACGCAGATACACTTTATGAGGCATTTTCTCCTGATAACCACGAGAAGAACTTAAATTACACTTTCAGTTTTGATCGTACAGATAAGATCAATAAATCAATTAAATCTGTTAAGGGTCCAATTTTTTTGGGATACTGATATAATAACAACAGAACTTTGTGCATTTATAACAAACAAGGTGTGCTGTCTGCAGCCTTAGTCTGCGCTGATCTTCATTTACGAACACGTCATTAAAATGAACTGTAACTCCGTGAATACTCAACGAAGAGACACGAGAGATATATCTAAAGAAAGCCTGACATGTCTACTTTTAAACTAAACAAGTGCTGCCGAAAAAACAAATATTCTGAGATAAAGTAATCCATATGAAAACAACGCGATGTCTGTTTTTCACGTCTCCCTTCATTATATCTAATGTGACCACGCCCACGCGCTTAACGCGCTATTCAGATTCAAACTGAAGCACGCGGATTGAATACGCACACACAGAAGAAAAAGCAGCCAGACTGTTCTTCAAGTTTTTTATTTTACTGTTTGCTTCGCGATGAGAGGAATAAGACATAATTCACCCCAAAAAGATGTGATGTGGTTGAGGATTTGGATTTCCTCAGAAAAAAAGAATGAAGCACTTTATTCAGCAGAGATCATAAACATGAGTAAGTCTCTTTTTAATTATTTATATACTCACGCGCTTTAACTTGCTCTGTAAAGGGTATACTTTTTTTGTATTAAATTCAAAAGATCAAGTCACAAGCCAAAAAACAACAACAAATCTCCATCCATCTTGATCTTGATGGAGGGATTCACCATCACATAATTTTTCACAATTAGGAAACTAACTGTTGCTTTCACAGAAATAGTTTTTTTGTTAATAAAATAGCCTTCTATTAAGACTACTTTTATTAATAACTGGAAATATCAACACTAGAGTTTAATGTGTTCTGTAGAGCTGGACATTTTAATAATGATCAACTGAGTTCAGATTTGAGAATAAAAACCAACCTGTTTGTTCCTCAGTCTCTTCATGTTTGACTCTGAATGTGTCTTCAATCTTCACATCTTCTCTCTCCTCTTTAATAAACTCCATCTTTGTTTGTTCCTCAGTCTCTTCATGTTTGACTCTGAATGTGTCTTCAATCTTCACGTCTTCTCTCTCCTCTTTAATAAACTCCATCTTTATAAAAGTCTCACACGGACCTCAGTTTATCTGTGATTAAGATGAGAATAATTAACAGAAATAATCAGCTCTAGTTCAGTAGTCAGCACACTGCTAAGGGAGTCAGAGTTAATGGACTTAAAATGTATGACATTAAAAACAACATTAGCATTCAAATTAATAAAAGGACACAAATTGGTTTACATGTGTATTAAGACGTATATTTAGTATTGATTGATGTGTAGATTATATTTAATAGATTTCACTTTCAGGAAAACATTTGCAGTAGGTTAGTAAAGTTATCATTAAACAGGTTTGTGTTTGTTTTCATCGCATTTACTCTGTTTTAAACAGCAGATGACGTCAGCGCGCGATGATTCGTTAGAATCACTGAATCATTTTGCGATTCAATTGATTCATTGCTGTTTTCTCCAACACTACTAACCAGTAACCGAGGTCTTGTTTAAAATGAACTGATTCACTTTATAGGGAGAGAAATGAGACGCACTGTTTCTGTTACTTCTGTGCGGGAGCACTTTACAAGCATTAACCATCATTAATAACACTAGTTAAAGCATTACAATATGACACGGGTTCAGACTTGTTTTCACAGTGTAATATACGACTCTCTAAATGAGTTTAGTCGATTGAAACACTTTAAACTATTAAAATCACATACCTTTCTTCAGCCGAATCACAGACGCGGGAGTGCGCGCAGCCTTATGACGTCACACCGCCAGAGCAAAATAAAAGTCTTTTTTTCTAAAAACATATAATTTTACATTTAAAAACAAATGCAATACAGTACAGGAGCAATCGAAAAGACAGTAAAAATATTTAACTGTTTAATCTCAATCTCTGTTTCTCCTCAGAATATAACAGGCAAAAAAAAAATCATCTTTATTTAGTTAAAGTGTATTATATTAAAATATTACAAATTAAATTAAATTTATGCATTTAGCAGACGCTTTTATCCAAAGCGACTTACAATGCATTCAGGCTATAAATTTTTACCTATCATGATGGTAGGTTTAAAACATTTGCTTTTGATTCTCTGAATGGCAATCTTTAATTAATTAAAATATTTTCTAAATCAGTGGTTCCCAACCTTTTTCAACTCGCGGCCCACACAACCAATGTTTAGTGTGTATTTAAAATAAGTATATATAAATGCACACACAATTAATATATATTTATATATTTTTACTGTAGGCCTATATTTACATGTGTATATACGTTTTTATATTTACATTCTTATATTTTATATATAAATATATTTAATATATAAACATAAAATTTTTCTTAAATATATACATGCATGTATTTGTATTTATATCCATTTACATTTAGTTGTTTAGCAGACACTTTTATCCAAAGCGACTCACAAATGAGGACAATGGAAGCAATCAAATCTAACAAAACAGCAATGATAAATAAGTGCTATAACAAGTCTCAGTTAGCTTATACGCAGTAAACGTAGCAAGTTTTATTATGTAATAAAAAGAAAACGGGTAGAATAGAGCAAGCCAGTGTTAGAGGCCTTTTTGCTTTTGTTAATTGTATAATAAATAAAAAAATAGATAGAATGCAAAAAGAATAGAACAGTAAGTGTTATTTATTTATTTTGGGAAAACACGTAAATTAATAGAGTTTAAGTCTAAATGGGGCACTTTTTTGAAGAATAGAATTAGAATAGTGAGTGTTAAAGACAGAGATGGGTTTTAAGCCAAATCTTGAAGATGGCTAAGGACTGAGCTGCTCGGATTGAGTTGGGGAGGTCATTCCACCAGAAGGGAACATTTAATTTAGAAGTCTGTAAAAGTGATTTTGTACTTCTATCTTCAATCTTCTATCAAGATCTGTATACTACTCATCAAAAAAAAAAAAAAAAAAAAAAAAATTATATATATATATATATATATATATATATATATATATATAGACGGTTTCAACGGCATCAACATAAACAAACGTTAATGCGCGTGAGCGCTTTTGTGGACCTAACTTAACTTCCGGTAGACTCCAAATAGAATCAATAACAACAGCCAAGTCCCTCTAGAGTAGATATTTTTTGATAACAAACAAAATGTGTTTGCTGTGTGGATCAGGCGGACTTAATGAAAATGCTAATTCATTATTTGCCAGCAGGAGATGTTTTAAAGCATAGACATAAAGCGCGAGAAATAGAGGTTTCCCCAGTAACAGCTGTAAACAAAGCAGAGCTACGCTCACACGCTGCTTTATCAGGCATATAACATGCAAATCTTCTTTCAGAAATACAGCGATATAAAAACACCTGTGCCTCGCTTTGATATTTAAACATAAATGTGAGGAATTTTTATTATTAAACGTGCAGTACGTTACGTAACGTTACGTTACTCATGTTTATTTAACGAAGCCTTTTTGAAAATCGATCAGTTTTAAAATTGTGGCGAGTCTCCAAAAATAAATAAATGTATGGGAAACACATCCCGCAGCACTACCACCTGAGCCCAACTTCAGTTTACTCATCACCTTGCCTTTAACTGCGTTTGTAGATGGCACTGCAGCCAGACCGATATACACAACACAGACCGGAAGTTAACTTAGGTCCAGGCGCGTGCATCCGATGAAACCGTCTATATATATATATATATATATATATATATATATATATATATATATAAAACCAAAAGTTTGGACACACCTTCTCATTCAAAGAGTTTTCTTTATTTTCATGACTATGAAAATTGTAGATTCACACTGAAGGCATCAAAACTATGAATTAACACGTGGAATTATATAAATAACAAAAAAAGTGTGAAACAACTGAAAATATGTCATATTGTAGGTTCTTCAAAGTAGCCACCTTTTGCTTTGATTACTGCTTTGCACACTCTTGGCATTCTGTTGATGCGCTTCAAGAGGTAGTCACCTGAAATGGTTTTCACCTCACAGGTGTGCCCTGTCAGGTTTAATAAGTGTGATTTCTTGCCTTATAAATGGGGTTGGGACCATCAGTTGTGTTGTGTGTAGATGGCTGATCCGCGGTTGGTTGGCAACAGCTGGATTGAGAGTGGAGTGCGCATGGTAGGAAGCTGTGGTGATTCCGGAAGCGATCCAGAAATGGAGGAGATGAATGGAAGGTAGTTGAAAATCGAAAAAGAAAGTCAAACTGGGGTCAGATTTCGGATTCTGATAGTGAAAAGGGAAGACATAAGTTAAGGAGAAGAAAGAAGGAATACAAGATTGATAATGCAAAAATGTTAAGGGGTGGTAAATTGTTATTATTTTGTAAAAATCACAAGCAACAAAAAAGCACTAGGAATGAAGATGTTATTGGGGAAAAAAGTAGTAAATTCAATTCCCGAAGAAAAAAATTGGGTAAGAGGGGTAATAACAGGAATCCCGATTGACATGACAATTGAAAGAATCAAAAAGAATATCTCTGGAGCGGAAGTGAAGGAAGAAGACTTCAGTATGTCAAAGACAAAGAAAGGAAGGATAGTTTATCTGTGATGATACATTTTGATGAGGATAAATTACCTGAAACAGTATATTTAGGATACATGAGCTATATGGTTAGACCCCATGTACCTCCCCCGTTAAGATGTTTTAAATGTCAAAGATTCGGTTATATTGCAGCAGTATGTAGAGGGAAACAAAGATGTGCCAGATGTGGAGGAGAGCATGATTACGGTAAATGCGAACAAGGAGTAAATCCCAAATGTTGTAACTGTGGGGGAGAGCACAGCGCAGGGTACGGAGGAGGTCAAGCGAGACAAAAGGGTCTTGAAAGTACAAAATATAAGAGTGGAAGATGGGTTAACATATGCTGAGGCCCTGAAGAAAGTAGAACAGGAAACAAAAACAAAAGAAATTGAGAAAGTTGAACCTCAGAGAATGAACAAAGGCTTAGAAGAGACTGAGTGTCTTTTGTAGCATTTATAGTTGAAGTGGTAAATTGCTCTGCACAAACGGAAGGTCGGACAGAGAGAATTAAAATCATGAGAGCAGCAGAAAAGTTTAAGGAAATGGATTGAATCAATGTGGAGATGATAAATGAAAAACTAAAAGTACAGGTAGGAAACACCCAGACAACATGTGGTGGTTCATAATGGTATTACAAATATTGCAGTGGAACGCAAGAAGTTTGATTGCAAACGGACAGGAGTTTAAGAACTTTATATTAAACAAAAGGAGGCTGCCCAGATATAACATGTGTTCAGGAGTCTTGGTTGAAACCATGCCTTAATTTTACAGTACTAGGATATATTGCAATACGTAGATACAGACCAGGTGGAAATGGAGGTGGGTTAGTAACTTTCATAAAACAAGATATAGGATACAGGATTGTAGAGATTAATCAGGAACATGAGGTAATGGTAGTTGAAATATGGGAAGGATCTGAAAGTATAAAAATAGTAAATTTTTATAATCCATGTAAGAAACTAAATATTAGAGATTTGGAAAAAATAGATGAGAAAGGTAAACAAAAGATGGTATGGTGTGGAGATTTTAATTCTCATAATACATTGTGGGGGAGTGAAAATACGGATTATAATGGATTGGTAGTGGAAGAAATGTTAGATTTAAGAGGATTAGTGTATAAGAGATAGTGTGTATAAATGATGGGTTGGGAACTAGAATTGATATTGGAAGTATAAAGATGTCAGCTATAGATTTAACTTTGGTATCAGATAGTTTAGCAAGGAAATGTACATGGGAAGTAATAACTCACAACAATATAGGAAGCAACCATTTCCCAATATTATGTAAAATAGGAATAGATATTCAAAAAGAAAAGGTAGTGATAATACAAAGATGGGCATTTAAAAATGCAAATTGGGAGCAATTTAAGGAGATTATTTGGAGGGTATTTTGGGTGTAATAGAGGATGTAGATGAGCTGAATACAAATATTTGTAAAGCAATACGGAGAGCAGCAGTAGAAGCAATAGGAAAAATAGAATAGAAAAAAAGGTGGTTCCTTGGTGGAATGAAATAAAGCTCTTAGGAAAGTAAGAATTTTAATTTTAATAATTTAATAAACTATAAAAAAGCACAAGCAAAAGTGAGGTGTGTAATAAGAGTAGCAAAGAGAAAATATTGGAGGGAATTTTGTGAAAGTCTTGGTGAAGATACTGAAATTAACGAAATATGGGGGATGATTAGAAAGATGAGTGGAATTCAGAGATATAGTAGCATACCAGTTTTAACCGATAAAGAAAAATCAGCAGTTTTAGATAAAGAAAAAGTAGAAGTATTTGCAGAAACATTTATGAAGGTGCACAGTATTGATGATATTCCTGAGGAAATTAGAAGATGTAGAAGGCAACGAATTAGAGAAAATCCAAACATTTTAGAAAAAAGAGGGAATGCGGGTAGTGTAATAGAGGCAGAGTTTACAATGTATGAAATGAAGAGAGCACTCTCTGGGGTAAGAAAAACTTCTCCAGGAAAGGATGAAATTTGTGTTGAGTTGATAAAAAAAATTATCAGAAAAATAATTAAAAGTGGAAACATGGGGTCATAGTGCCAATTTCTAAGCCAGGGAAAGACAAAGCTCAACCAAGCAGCTATAGGCCAATAGCACTGACATCAAACCTATGTAAGCTTATGGAGAGAATGGTAATGTCAAGGTTAGTATATTTTATTGAGGAAAAAGGGGTTATTTTTACAGTACCAGAGTGGTTTTAGGAAGGGGCGTAGTACTATGGATTCGGTTGTTAGTCTGGAGCAGTGTTAATTTCGTTGACTAAATATTTTCGTCATTATTTTCATCACGAATATATTTTTGCGGACGAAAACGAAACGAAAACTAAAAAAGAAGGCACTGATGGAGACTAAAACTATGACTAAATTGATTGACATTATCGTCAACGAATATAGGACGAGACGAAAATAGACTGTGACGAAAATCAAATCAGCAGACGGGAGAGATGCGAGGAATGAACAAAAGAACCGGCCAAACGGAACAGGCGAGACTGCATGAGAGAAGAGAACCAATCCGAGCCTGACTTACGGGCCCAGGTCTCCGAAGTGCACGAAAGATCCTCCAAAGTGTATGAGATCCTCCGCCTTCACAGGATTTCCTTAATCTGCCACCAGAGGTTCCTGATTAGTGCTCTGTCACATAGCAACGGTGCGAGAGGAGAGCTGACGAGAGGACAATCCTGCCAGGACAGGTGGAGCCAGAACTTTTTTTTTTTAGGTGGAGCAACAGGGGCGTAAAACTGCTTGGGGCGTATGTCTACTGGCTCAGTAGCTCTTCTGATTGGCTGAAATTCTGTAATCTTTAAACAGTCCCGCCCACTACCTCTACAGATGCACAAATCACTTTTGAACCAAAATATCTCGGTGCAAAAGGGAGAGCGCGAAACTTGTCGCTTGAAAGCGAAAAACAGTGTTTGAGATTCATCGCAGCAGATTCAAGCAGCTGTAGTTATGTACTTTGTGTTTGTGTTAGAAAAATATACAAGACATTTCTGAGAAAATATTCTACAAGTGTGCAACTCTCATTGGATGAATTCACGTACCGATTTGCGGATGTTCAACATTTCTCCACGAATGCACATTTCTTGATGCAGGTGTGTAAATGCGTTTTGCACCACATTCACTGCAGCAATTGTTTCAAAAATGTGAGCGTACGAGTTTCTAAATGTGTGATTTGTAGAATAGGATTTGTGCACCTGCAATGAAGAATTTGAGAAGGTGTAACTGTTGTGTTGTGTTTGTGGGAGAGAAAAAAAGGCTACAGGTTTGCAACTCTTAAAACATTTCACTCTGTGACTTCAAATTTACTGATACACATGTGTGGCTTTTCTCTACAACTACAAATCGCACTGCCACAGGTGTTCAGTTGTTTTGAATCAAAAATACCTTCATAAAATAGCCTGCACCGAGTAGGTGAAAGCAAATGTACTCGAGGCTTACTCAAGTGTTGGTGTTGTGTGCGTATGTTAGATGAACCAAGTAAGTTTATTTATGTACTTCAGCTTTTGATAGCTGTGACCCTTCTGAATTTTAGTTGATATTCATTGTTTAAGGTACTTTAAATGCAATTACTGGTTGTCATCACACATTCTTATGTAGGTTGTTCATTTAAGTGTATATTGCTACCTTCTTTGTATGAATTTACCTACTTTATTGATTTGTTTATACTAATTTGTTATCTTTTGTTAAAGACCACACCCAGATGGAAACACCAATGTAATGTCTGCAACATTTGTGAATTGTTGTGAAGAAAATAAATGCATCAAAGACTTAACCTGCATCTTTATGTCTCTTACCGGACATCTGTGGTGAACTAGTCCCCCCCACTGGCAACCCCAACTGGTCTAGTTGTACCAGTTTCCTTTTAGGTTCAGTTACCCGGTTCACTGAGCTGCTAATGCGCTGCTTATAGCGCCGCGCTGCTGTGGAGGGAGGAACTTCACTAAACGAGAAATATGAGGCAGTGGATTATATGAACGAGAAAGATTTGTTCACCTAAAAGATTAGTTCAAAAAGAACGATTCGTTCACGAACGACACATCACTACATTGCATACACATACTGTATACTCACTGCAAACAGAGTACGTGTGAACCTGTATAATATATAACAAATCTATTTTAACACCCAAGGAACCGCTACAATTAATGAACTTTATGAACAATGCATGGCAAAAAAAAGAAAAAATTCCCTGGACACGGGATTTATTTATTCATTTTTTTGCCATAAGTCTAGAAATGTTGTTACACCTTTACTATAGTGATTATTTTGACATGTCTGTTCTAGAGACGTTACAACTTTTTGATAAAGCTCTTGGATTTCTTTTGGAAAAATGTTTCAAATTCATCCTGAATGTATTTATGACTGTAAAACATATCTCTGTGTGTCAAAATTGTGATTAAAATCGAAATCCCAAAATTGATCAAAGAAATCACGGTTAATTTTTTTTGCAGTGGGCGCAAACATATGTTTGGTTGTGTGGGCCGCGAGTTGAAAAAGGTTGGGAACCACTGATGTAGATAATAATTGTAGACTACCCAACAGTATATTTAGTATGCAACTTTAAATGTAATAACCTTGAACATATTTAGAAATAAACTGCAACATACATTCTTGAGTCAAGAACCGGTTGCATCGGTGTTCGGATCACCAGTAGTTCTTTCGGACAGTTCGATTCAATAAACCGGTTGAAGAAAACGGTTCTTTTGCGCTCGATGTAATGGCGTCATTTGCGATGATTGCCCTTGATTCAAGCCTTCAGTTTACCAGCGCTCATAACATTAGCACAGAATCAGTTCAGTTCAGACGCGCTGTGTGTTGGTCTGCTTCACGCTCAATCACACATGTGCAGTATCATCAGACACGTGCACAGGTAAGGCTCAACCTGTGCAGAGCACATGCCCTTTTTGCCCTTACACTCCGAAGTGCCCTTTTTTTGGTGGTGTTTTTTATTTTATTTTATTTTTTTATCAATGCTATTGGTCACCCTTTACGTCTGTCTGTCTGTTTTACTAATATTTCACAAATGAAAGTTCTTAAAACGAGCTTGTGTAAATCTTATTAGATCCTCAAGCTATCAGTAAGCTCAGTAAGCTGATAACTCCGCCCCCTCTATATTGATTGAATCAACTGAAGTTCCACAGCAGCTGCACAGTAGACAACAGCTGAGCTGAACAAAGTTTTGCGAAGGGTAAATAAATATCTTGTTGTTTTAATAAGTACTACTAAACACTATGTCTATAAAGGCTAATATTTTATTTAATTGATGTCTGACTGACTCACTGACTGAGACATGTGGGACGTCGTCTGAGAGAGAGGGCTAGCATTTCCCATCTAGTCATAGCCAATACATAGCCAACACTTAAATAGCCTGTGCATATAGTAGCATTTCATCTTTTATAAAATGCAATTTTGGCCAAATGCATTTTACCACAGGAAAAACTGAGAGCTCCGTCTATAGCTACGAAAACTAGTTTGTAACCTGTAGATGAAAATGTAATTTTAATGACGAAAAAAAAAAAAAAATTCACAATTGCACACATTCGCTGGTCAAAAACTATATATTGATAAGTAACACAACAACATATAATTTGTTACCATCGGAAAATCATAACAGGTGCGCCCCCGTGCTGTTTCGTACTGGAACTTACACAGTGTGACAAGTGATCCTCGTCACCTAGATAACATATATTTCTAAGAAATTTCTTCTTTGATTTATGATTGCTTATACACTTAATTTATTAACATTTAGGCTAATCATGTCATAGTATACTCTCCGCTCGTCCTCACATCTATAAAATGTAGTAAAACATGGTTTTACTACAGTAATGTAGTAGTAACTAAATTTTTTTTTTACAGAATATCACTCTGAAATCTTTATATTTTATCATGCATAATGTAATTCATGATTCATTCCAAGGCTTCATTTATTCATAATTTATTATTATTTTCAAAAACAGTAATATTGTGTAATATTTTTACAATTTTAAATAACTGTTTTCTGTTTGAATATATTTTAAACTGTAATTTATTTTTGTGATCAAAGCTGAATTTTCAGCATCATTACTCTTTAGTGTCACGTGATCCTTCAGAAATGCTTTTCACTCCAACTTTTATTTATTTTTTCATTGCTGGCTTATTTTAGGGAAAGTGTAGTGAATAAGAGACCTTCAAGAGACCAACATCCCTGGTCCACCACAGTATCAATTTTTTGCAAGGTAGGCGGATACATGTTGGATATGTTCTAGTGACGGTATGGCTATAGTTTCTTATAATCTGGAATTGAGTTGGACATAATTACTTAAATTATATTTCAAAAAAGTTTGTCAAAAATACTCATTGCTCACCTTCCCCTCTTCTCAATGTCATTCATAATCATGTTAACCAAATAATACAAATTAGCTTATAAAACCAAACAGAAAAGCTAAAAAAGCTAAAAAAAAAAATTTCAGTTTCAATAAGTTTTATAAGCTAATTTGTATTATTTTGGTTAACGTTTATGTACGAGTCAAGTATTTTTTTCTCTATAAATGCAATAAAAAAAAAAAGAGGGAGTACACAAGAGCAATTCACAAACACAGGACCCTACAAATAATACTGACAAAAAAAACTTTTTTTGCACTTAAATAAATTTTGATTACTTGGTGGTTGCAGTGCAATGCCCCGTAAAGAGAGAAATAAGAAAAAGAAGGAGAGGCAGCCAAGGATAGGAAACTGGTCCGTGTACGTTTTGATAGTTTGTTTTTTCGATTGAAACACAAAACAAAATAACGAGAAACCACCTGTTTTTCGTTTGTCGTTTCAAACCAAAATCAAAGAAACGGTAAAAAAAGAGCCGTTCTCCCGTTTTTGGTTCTGAATCTAAAAACGAAAAATGACAAAACCAAAATCAAATAACGGTCCGATTTTGGTTTTTTGAAATTCCTTTTTCCATTTTTTCGTTTGAAGATCTACATTGAAATACAGACAGGTTGGCCACGTGACCCGGAAGTAATAGTAAATATGGCCTATCAAAATAAAAGCCAAGCTTTTAGAACGGTCATATTATGCAGCGCTAACGTTATACCAGAGTAACGTTAGAAGAAAAATCTATTAATAAATAGCCTTATATAAACCTGGACCGGAATAAATATGTTAGCAACAGTAGTTTATTACAGCTATTTAATATCGTGCCTATCCAGACATCACCAGTCACGTTTAATGAGCGCATTGTTTGGCTCAATACAGTTGGTAATATAGGTTAACCTAAGAACTTATTGTGTGTGCAGAGTTGTTACTGTTAGCGCTATATTATATAATTAAATTTATATTTAATGTGGTTTCCACCGTAATGAATAACTGTTCCCCCTTTCTACCAGCAGGTGGCAGTATTTAAATGACTGACTGTATGGTGTCTTTGGTAACTGTTTTAAATCAAGATTACTGATACAGATGTATTTATTGTTGTTCATTGTATTTTGTTTTTATTTGCCTAGTTATCATCATCATCATCATCATTCACCCAGCCCAGAGTTAAACCTGCTTCTGTTTTAACCTGATTATAACACTGCACTGCTATCAGCTTCTTATAGCAGCTCAGACAACAAACTCACATCAGACATGTCCCAATCCTAATGTAGGCCATCTAGCCAAAATAATGATTTACCAGTGTGCTATATACTTTGTGAATCTTTCTTCTCTATACACATTCCAGTTTGTATAACATACAAAACTCTGATTGTGTCATGCCAGTGAAGAGAATCCATAAAAGTCTTAAAATTTTATATAGCACATACATGCTTTCAAGGGCATTGCATGTACAATCAATGGCTGCAGAACATTTGTTAAGCCCTAAGGAAAGAACATTTTACAAGGTCCTCAAAAGAAAACCCCAAAACATAATTACATTACTAAAAACAGGCTGTCAACGCTGATTACATCAGGAATAACTGCAACAAAACGTTTCCAGTAACTTTTGATATGTCCTGCTTATTGACTTGGACGAACAGCTTGAACAGCTTCAACTCTTGGATGTTGGTGGGTTTCCTCACATGAGCTGCTAGCTTCCTCATCCTTCCACAACATTTCAATCATTTTAAGGTCATAACTTTTGACTCTGCCTTTCCAAAACATTCACTTTATTCTTCTTTAAGGTAGATGGGTATATTTTGTCACAATATAATATATATAATAGTATAAAGTATAAATTGAGTTTGTATCTCCCTTCTGGTACATAGCAGACATTATCAGGCTAATATAGAAGCAATTATAAAAATGGTAAACATAAATAAACTATGATCAGTGGAGCAGTGCTGAGGATGAACTATAGTTTAAGAGTCTGATAGCTTGGGGGGAAATGTTGCTCTGCAGTTGGTGAGGCAGCAGAAACTTCTATATCTCTTCCCAGAAGGCAGCAGGATGAACAGGCTGTGGCTGGGTGGGTACTGTCCTGTTGCAATGGCATATTGGATTTTAATATTTGTATCAATATAAGTGTGATGTAGCTTCAGTGAAGATGTAACCAGCAAAAAAAAAAAATATATATATGGATGTTACTGTCATACAATATAGAAAAAGAGGCTTAGAACTACAGAGATATATAGGGGATACATGGGAATGTTTAGAAATATCATTACTAAGACTACAATTTTTATTAAAATGTAATTATTGTTGTCAATGGGAATATATAACTATTAACACACTGTAACACTAACAAGTGAAATGAGACAGAGGAAAATTGCTTGAGACAACTGTTGAAATATTTGTTGAAAAATATTCTGAATCTTGCAGATGTGATGGAAAACCCAGTTGTGGCACCGTGCTGCCGCAGCCTCGTTGGATGCCGGGTCTGCGTTGAGCAGTGGGCAACTACCTCGCCGCACTGCCCAAAATGCAGGGACGAGATGTTCCAAGAAAAAAAAAATTTAAATTACAGGGATGGGGGAGATTGTGAATGTTTTGAAAGACACTATTAGTTAGGAGATTGTTTTAGTTAGTTTTTATTTTAGGTTTAGGTTTTAAGTTAAGTCAAATGGTTAAGTTTGGTTATGTTCTTTTATGCAATTAATAAATTGTTCAATTTTATTTTCTATTACTCTCACTTGCAGAACTCCTTTTGTTGTATTCATTTTATGTTATTTTATGCAAATAATAAATTAATATAAATATTTTAATAAAATAAATTATGTTCACTTTCATGACATACTGCTTGTTGTCTATTATAACACAGTAGAACCACACACCCAACTGGACTGAAGGCCTATATGTGAGATATGTTTTTAAATTTGTGAGTGTTACAGTCAACTAAAACTTCACGCAGTATAATAGCACATGTAAATCAGACAATCAAACATGAGGAGAAAGAGCTCATTTTATTGAGTAGGCTAATGCCTTAAGCAGCTGTGCTAGGAAACGTGATTTGTGAAAGCACAGTTGTAATGAAAATAATGGAAAGTGTTTTAATTACAGAACATAAAGCAATATCTCCATGACAGTAGCTCGCACAAAGCAGACACAGTGCGACACCTACTGGTGTCTGTAATCGTTTTGAACTGCCCTTGATTTTAAACTTCGTTGGATTATTAACGTTACATGGAGGACTGAGAACCTTCACATATGTCGTTTTTTATTGTATTATAAACAAACTACTATCACTATTAGTTAACTAGCCAGTTCAATACATTTATATTAACACTTTATAACGTGAGCGAGGTAACAGCGTGTCCTTGGGCTTTTTGAAAATAGATATGATGCGTTAGGATAAAATTATATTTGAGGACCAACACAAGTTTTACGAGGGTGTCAATCGAATGGCAAAGACGAGATAGGGACTGATATTTTGATGGCGGAATCCCAATCTCCCTCATTATTAGTTAGGCCTGCGCATGACGTCACGTGGGAATTCACGTTGAATCGCTGTCCATTACGGTGGAAACCACATTAAATATAAATTTAATTATATAATATAGTGCTAACAGTAACAACTCTGCACACACAATAAGTTATTAGGTTAACCTATATTACCAATTTATAAAACGTTTGTAAAAAGCTTGGCTTTTATTTTGATAGGCCATATTTACTATTACTTCCGGGTCACGTGGCCAACCTGTCTGTATTTCAATGTAGATCTTCAAACGAAAAAATGGAAAAAGGAATTTCAAAAAAACAAAATCGGACCGTTATTTGATTTTGGTTTTGTCATTTTTCGTTTTTAGATTCAGAACCAAAAACGGGAGAACGGCTCTTTTTTTTACCGTTTCTTTGATTTTGGTTTGAAACGACAAACGAAAAACAGGTGGTTTCTCGTTATTTTGTTTTGTGTTTCAATTGAAAAAACAAACTATCAAAACGTACACGGACCGAAACTGTGTAGATCAAGAAAATGTGAGACTGGTGCGGGGGAATTACCTTCAGATTACTAAATAATCTTGATATAAAAAATGGGAGGGTGCAGTTTCAGCACACGCCCCTCAAAAGGTCTGTGCACGGTCCTGAATATCATCAGCTCCTCGGTTTTCCGAATCGGACACGTCTGACAGAAACAGTTCCTGACTCGTGAACGAGTCAGTCTTTCGTTCGTTATCTGTCTTGGCTTCATCTTCAGTTCTCTCTTCACAGCAGTTCAGTCAGTCAAAATGTATTTTCAATGCTTCAACAAATTCTAACGGACCCTCTGATGTCACATGGACTACTTTGATGATGTTTTTCTTACCTTTCTGGACATGGACAGTAGACCGTACACACAGTTTCAATGGAGGGACTGAGAGCTCTCGGACTAAATCTAAAATATCTTAAACTGTGTTCTGAAGATGAACAGAGGTCTTACGGGTTTGGAACAACATGAGGGTGAGTCATTAATGACATAATTTTAATATTTGGGTGAACTAACCCTTTAAGTAAGACATTCGTTTCTGTTAATAAAGGTTATGTAAGATAGTTAGTCATTGTAGCCAACTGTTTTATTTTTTGTGTGCTTTTTAATTAAGTATAACAATGAATCCATCTTTTGTTTTAGTCTTAGAAAGTGAAAGGTATA
Organism: Carassius auratus; assembly: GCF_003368295.1. NCBI lineage: Eukaryota > Metazoa > Chordata > Actinopteri > Cypriniformes > Cyprinidae > Carassius > Carassius auratus. The sequence goes on along the minus strand of NW_020525998.1, from coordinate 21,651 downwards.
TGCAAAACAGACAGTTATTTTTTTTGTAAAATGGTGAATTTGAAAAGTGCATGCAAAGAGGAATAACGTTAGCTGTTTACAAAATTTTAATCTAAAAATAATATTGATGAAAACGTTAAAAACAGTAAAAAAAAAAAAAAAGACATAAATAAAATTGTAACCAAATGATGTGTTTGTGTGACCAACTGAGAAAGTCCCAAAAGAGCGACCAGTGGGAAGAATGAGTCTAGAGCCCTGTTAATGTGTCTGGAATACAGTAAAAGTTACATTTTGTTGGGTCTAATGGGTACATTTATTGTATATCATGATGAACCTGTATAGGATATTTTATTGGTCATTTGCACTTAATAATGTGTTATGGATAGAAAGCGTGTTAAAAATGTGTGTTTTATAATATTGAATTGTTCATAGTAGTGGGTTTGCCATAAGTCACTGTCTTATTGAAGCATATAACAGTAATAAAGTGAAATGAATGTATGTTTACAATGATTGTTTAATATTTATGCCTTTTAAGATTCAGTGTAAAATATACATGAAGTCACTGGGCATCTTGTTTGTATGTTTTGTATATCGTAGAATAAGGTTGTATTGTTTGAGATTTTTCTTTTGTTTTGCACAGGAGTATTGCTGTTGTGAAAATCATGAAGAGGGGAAAGGTAGAAATTGAAGGATTTCTTCATGAAGTATCTGAAATTTGGAAGGGGCTGATCATCACAAATAATTTACAGCCTTAATACAGGAGAGTGTCACGGATTTACGCTGCCTGAAGGAATACGGAGTCGAGGATAAACGGAATAAGGCTTTTAATATATCCAACACAGGGGATATCCAACATGGAGCACAGAGGTAGACACACGTAAGTAGCAAGTGGACCCGACAAAACAGAACTGAAAGGACAAGGCTTAAGTACAAAGGATAATGGGGAAACACAGGTGGATGGAATAACTAAATTAACAGGGACATGGAACACATGAGGAATAGAATAGACACACCTGGGAACTAATCAAACTAAACACCGAAGACACAAACTGGGTCACGGGCAAAAACACACTAAATGAGTCCAGGTGTGTGACAGAGAGAGAAAGAAACAGCCGTGTAGTGGTGTTCAATCTTCAAACACAATGTGTTTCGGAGTAAGGAGAAATACAGGTGTTTGACAATGTTGAAATGAGTAAATGTTTTTTAAATTAATGTAATTATTTTTATGATGGTTTGTCTGAGAAAAAACTAATGTAAATGATGTTTTGTTGTATTTTTAGAACACCTGTAAGACGTCAGAGAAGTGGTGAAGCTGATGTAATTGTGAGCACAGCATCCTTGCGTCAGCTTAACTTTGTATTTGACGAGTCCTCTCATGATGTTGTGAACGATGTGACAGTGCAGCATATTTTCCAAGAGGCCGTGAATATCAAATGGTAAGTTGTTTCATATGATGGCATGTATAGATAAATTGTTGTGTACATTAAAATTAAATGAGTGAAGTATTATTTTTTTGAAGAAATGTTGAATCTGATTATGTCTAATTGCACAAATGATAGCATGTTGCTTCAGGAAGAGTTTAATGGTTTGTTAAATGTTGTGTTGTCAAGTATGCAGGTAGGTGTGCTAAGGCAGAGTAAAGTAGTTATACATTATATTTGTGATATTGTGATTCCACAACAGTCATACAACGGTCTATTTTTATGAAATTGAGATTAGTACATTGAAAGCGGAGTAAATAAGCTTTATGTTTATGTGCGTTATGTTAGGACAGGATTTGGCTGATATAGAACTATTTGAAAATCTTGAATTAGGGTGCAAAAAAAAAAAAAAAGTCACATGGAAAGTTGTAAAAATTAAGTTCTTATCAATGAATATTAGTAATAAAACAATAAGTTATAATAAATTTATGGTAGAATATGGAGGATGTACTTTGTCTACAACAGCACAGTCAAGAAAACTTTGACCGAAAGGAAGGTGAAATTGTCATATCAGCGGGGAAGATAGACTAGTTGTGCCCAAGACAGCATCCTTTATCTTCAGTAAATCTGGCAACATCACATACCAGATGTCAGCAATGTGACGCATTTTGCCATTCATCCAGAGTTGTGTCTGTATTGCAAGGTATTGAGACATTTGAAGAAGAATGAACAGAATGTTTTGTTCTGGATGACTTTCTGCTTCATTAACTTCTGACTGTGCCATCAGCACTCCAGATCCTGATCTTCTCATTTTGAGATTGCTCGGTGAGGGATCTAGTCACCTCCACGTAAAGTTTTGTGGACAGCATGTTCTGGATGTGGTATTTGTAGCAGACATCAACACTGCAAGTTCATCTTCTGTACCACAAACTATGGAGTGCAGTGCAAGCTCGTCTAACAAGAGTGAATGTACCACTATGACTGATGATGTGATGAGGAAAGAAGTTTTTGCAGAAGTTCAAACTGAAGAGTCAAACAGAAGAGAAGGATGAAGGATATGAAGAAAAGCAAGAAGGTTCTAGTACTTCAGAAGGCTCTGTCGGAAAACTAATGCAGGAAAGAAGAGAAGTAGTGCTTGGAGATGTGACTGAAGAGTGTTGGAAAAGTTTTCAAAAGAGTGTGAAGGGAAAGAGGAAGAAGTAATGTGTATTTGTGGAGTTTAGTACAATTTGTAATTTAAGTGTTTAGGTAGTTACTTCAGACAACTATAATGTTTTAGATGAAAAAGTTAAAAAGCAGTGATTTCTTTCTTTTATCACAATAATGAATTAATCGGTCACATTGTAATTGTAGAATATGACAGACATTTATCATTTGGTCTAATTATAAGGGTGTTATATTACTGTTGTGATGTCTTTTTTCTTTTTTTTTTAATCTTTCAGTATTGTGGGACATATTCTGTATTTATACAATGTTTATTTTAGATGTGAAACTATGATTCATAAGATTATTATATGCCAAATCTATTAATTTACAGACAATGTTGTTGTAAGGGGCCCAAAATGTCAGTTTTGTTCAAATTTTGCACAAATTGTGAAATAAAGTGAAATGTTAACTATTGCTCATTGAAATATGAAGGAGCCATACCCTTTCATATTATAATACTCTTAGATTATGAATAATCTTGTTCTGTCCCATCTATCACATGTTTCTGCCTTCATTACTGTGAAGAAATGTCTGTTTATTTTATAATATATATATATATATATATATATATATTTATGCTACTTGTTTTTCATGAATATATTTTACAACAATACAAAAGAGTAATGCATAACATTTTAACAGATTTAGTCCTACGCTTATTAACTTTATTTGTTCCCCACTAAATGTTTAGATTTTATAACATTTTTGTGCACCCATGATTCTTGTACCTTTTGCTGCTGAATTATACAATATCTAGTTTATAACAGTATTTTTGTCTTAGATTATGATTTTATATATATTTTCATTTGTTATTTTTCATTAAAATGTAGTTTTTCACAATGTAATTTAGCAGATTGTGTTTAACACACAAAACAGTGATGATCAGGGCCCGTATTCACAAAACATTTTATCTTAACTCTAAGACTTCTCCTAAATTGCAGTAAAGGTTTTTAGCTGAGGGTTTTTTCTTATAACCTATTCACAAAGCTGCTGAGACAAACTTTCAGAAAGGAATAGAAGTCTTAAAGGGTTAGTTCACCCAGATAGCAAAATTATGTCATTAATGACTCACCCTTATGTCGTTCCGAACCCGTGAGACCTCTGTTTATCTTCTGAACACAGTTAAAGATATTTTAGATTTAGTCCGAGATCTCTCAGTCCCTCCACTGAAGCTGTGTGTACGGTATACTGTCCATGTCCAGAAAGGAGAGAAAAACATCATCAAAGTAGTCCATGTGACATCAGAGGATCAGTTAGAATATTTTGAAGCATCGAAAATACATTTTGGTCCAAAAATAGCAAAAATGACGACTTTATTCAGCATTGTCTTCTCTTCCGTGTCTGTTGTGAGAGAGAGTTCAAAACAAAGCAGTCTGGATATCCGGTTCGCGAACGAATCATTCAGTTCACCAAATCAAACTGAATAGTTTTAAACAGTTCACATCTCTAATACGCATTAATCCACAAATGACTTAAGCTGTTCACTTTTCTTTTTTGTTTTTCTTTTTTTTTAAATATACACGTTTTGGCTTTGTTTGCACTGCACAGACCAATGGCTTCTTGTGCTTTTGAATCGCTTTCACGTTACTTTGATGTCATACACCGATCAGTCTGCTCAGTGCTGCTTTCCAGTCCAACAATAAAATGTACACGTATTTGCATCGCTTCGACCGTTCTCTGTAGATACCACCTTCTCATGCACCACGATTGGTTGATTTACGTACAATGTCTGCAGGTTATTGGTCAAGTGATCATTACCGTCATTAAGTATGTAAACAGGAAACCAAAGCCAAAACCTGGATGTTTTAGGCAATACAGAAATCCTGGCCAGGACATGTCCTGCGAAAATGGCATGAATGGCCACCCTAGTTCACATAATACAGAGATTCAAGAGGTGGAAGGCATTTTACTTCCTAATGAAGATTTCACAGTGGAAGAAGATGCAGTGAAAACATTCATCTGTGAAATCAATGCTGCTGAGATTATTGTTTCTTGAAGGTGCCAAAAATGCCAGGCTTGGCAAGTGGATTTCGATCCACAAGGAAAGTTTCATCGCTGTCAGAGATGTGCACTTTTGCAAAAGTGTCTCAAATTTGAATGTATTGTAAAAGGGAAAGTGTCCCTAGCAGGTACTTTCAGTGAAGATGTCAGTTTGTCCAACAGTGTGTTGAAACGGTATTTGGAAGAAGAGAAACTTCTGCGCTTACTTACTGACAATCAAGATGAGCACGGAGAAATGCAAAATAAAAATACAAAACAACATTGTTGTTTCTCTGGAGAAAACTGCAATCGATTCATCTACTATTCAGGAAGAAGCACCCAGTGCAGGCTCTGTACAGGAAGAAGTTGCTTCAGTTTCTATATTGAGAGAAGTAACTCAAGATTCAAAGATGGGTGAAGTACCTCCAATTGCTAAGAAGCATGAGGTGTCAGTTGGAGCTGTTGGTGGACCAAGTGTTCGATACAGATACAGTGGATGAAGAGGTTGCAGTTACAACACAGATTGAGGAAGAGCTAACAGGTATCACATGAGAAATGTAAGTGGATATTTATTGAATGTTAATTTTTAGAAGTTTAAGTGAATTCTTTTGTCAATATTTGCAATTTTGTATTTATTTTGTGTATAATTTAAAGTTATGCCTAACTGTATTTGTTTATTATATTTAGGAAAGGAATGAGGAAGTACAGCAGTATCCGTCTAAGAAGTTTCTGTGGGGAAAAACTAGTGGCAATATTTTTATTTGTTATGTTTAAAAAGAAGTAGATCAAGGAGTAGTTTAGGAATCGAATGAGGAGTGAGGAAGTATTTAAAGCGGCCTCATTGAAAGAAATTGTAGTTATGCATTTCTAGGGAAAATGTAGGTGCAATATTTTTGTAGTGTTTAAAAATTATATAAAAGTAACAGTTCACGTCAAAAATTAAAATTGTCATTTACTTACCCTCATATTGTTCCAAACTTGTACAAGTTTCTTTGTTGAACACAAAATAAAATGATTTGTAAAATGCTGGTAACTGAACAGTTGTTGAGCTCCACTGATTTGTGTACTTTATTTTTTCTGTACTATGGAAGTCAGTTCGATCAACAATTGTTTGGTTACTATAATTGTTCAAAATATCTTATTGTGTTCAATACTCATAAATGTTTGAAACCTGAGGATGAGTACATGACAATTTTCATTTTTATAATTAAGTATTATTAAGTACTGTAAGTTCAGGATCTTTTTGGTGATTGTTTCTTAACTTTAAAGGTATTATATTATAGACAATATAAGACTTGCGTTTTGATGTTTAAAAGTTAAGAAAAGTGTACTTTTGTACAATGAAAGCAGTTAAATCTTCTATTTATTCAGCTGCAGTGATGGGCATAACCTGGGTTTCTTCTGCGGGGTGTATTTGGAGTTTATCTGGTTTTCGGATGGAGATTTACTGCTGATCTCAGAACCCAGCTTCACTGACAGATACGCATGACAATTGCAGTTTCTGTCAAATCACGATTTCAATTTATTGTGCAGCACTAGTTTGTATTAATGGTATTGTTTAAATGTGTTTTGGTCAAAGGCAGGGTAGGTGATTTGGTTCAAAAACATTATTTATTTATATGTATTAATATCATCTAGGCGTAGGACCATAAAATGTTCGTCCAATCAAGATATTCGGTCCGAATGCACTTTGCACTGTAATGTTTTCTCACCAGTGAATGAAGAATTAGGTAATCTGACAGCGTTGCATTTAATCCTCCACCAAAGTCATCTCTCATGTCACTGGTTAGTCTCTGCTCTGCATGGGTGCGTTAATTTGTTTTGGAGGAGGTGTGGCTTTGCAGAGTGATTATACTGGGAGGGTGGGAATCTTATGCTTTTAAAGCTAGCTTGCTATTGCTAGCCTTTACGAAATTGCCTACCCTACCTTCATGTAGTTTAAGCAGTTTTCTGTTGATTTTTATTTCATTTAGGTCGGGGTATGTTTGCAAAAACACCAAAAAGCCTCATCTTTGTTTATTTGCTATAAAAGACATAAATAAAGATGAAGAGATAACATATAATTATGGAGGGCAAGAATTGCCATGGCGTTCTCACTGTGGGCAGGAACTGAGCAAGGTAGAATATTTCCAAATGATATTCAAGTATTTATACTAATATCATCCAGTTGTTATTATTATTATTATTATTATACAAATATCTTATTTTCTGTTTTCCAGTTTGTCCATGAGCCTGTCGCTGCAGCTATAACGGAAAGTGAAGTCACTTCTGCTAAAGAGGTTTAACACTTTTCTCAATTTAGTTTTTCACTCCTTATAACAAGACCTGAAGTGAAATTCTCTTATTGCTACAAAATGTGATTCAGCAGTACACTATTGTTAAAATACTTGTGTGCTATCCCAGCCGGCATTTCAACGTTGATTCAACGTTGAAACAACGTCAGGTACCATGGTTGAATCAACGTTGAAAAACCTTTCGATTTTGCAAATTGGATCAACGTTGAAATCACAACGTTGATTCACCGTTGAAATCGTGACGTTGATGTACGGTTGAAATCACAACGCTGATTCACTGTTGAAATCCCGACGTTGAATCAACGTTCAATAACCTTTAGATTTTGCAAATTGGATCAACTTTGAAATCACGACGTGGATTCACCGTTGAAATCGCGACGCGGTTTCACCGTCTTACCTGCATTATGGGTGAATTAGGGTCGTGCTGCAGCCCTGGGATGAAAGCTGAATGAGGTGTTGATTTTGAAAAGTTAATCAGCGTTGATAACACGACGTTGTTTCCCTGTCGTACCTTGCACCGTGTGTAAATACACCTAGATCCTAGTTGGCATTTAGATCAACATGGTACATGCAAGGCTAAAAATCTAATGACTGGCAGCACTGGCTTTACAAACAACTTCAATAAACTACCACATGCTCAAAATTGTCAAACAGCAGTTAAATTTTGGAAACATACTGTATAAAACAGATGAAAATAATCCCACACTTTATTATGCAGAGTATGCATGGAGGTAATGCTAAAAACAGGTAGTAGAACAATCCAAATACAATATTTAAAGGTTTTTGTAAAATAATTTCGGCACAAAAATGCATATTTTTTTCAGCACTTCCAAGACAAACCCTTGTACCTTTATGACTGAAACCAGTGGATCTTTTATTTTGGTGGAAAACTACAGTTTCTGTCAAAAACATGTTTTAGTAATGTGTCTCATTTCAAGTTGTGCACATTTGTGCCGTGAAAATGTGTTGCACAGTACGAGCAGGGAACCTTCCACCAGTTGATTTCTAATGGGAACCCCCCCCGGACTGTGTCTTCTTTACTGTGGGGAATGCAGAATGAGATTTCTACTGCAGGGCACTCTAAAATGTTAGAACCAGCAGCCTTAGTGTATACAGTGTGGTTGTGCTTCGGGTGATCCTTGAAAGTGTCCCAGCGCTAGGTCCTTTCTGACGCCGTCCCCTCCACTCTCTCCCACTTGTGCATTTTCTGTACCGTCCTGTATAAACATTTACATTTAATCATTTAACAGACGATTTTATCCAAAGCGACTTACAAATGAGAAGAACAGAAGCAGTCAGGTGTACAAGCGAACAACAACAGGATACAAGTGCTATGACAAGTCTCAGTTAGTCTAGTACAGAACGCATAGCCAGGTTTTTTTTATTTTTTTTTTATATGAAAGACAAGAAAAGAAGGAAAAGTGCTAGCATTAGTTGCTTAAGTTCCGGTGAAAAAGATGAGTCTTAAAATGTTTCTTGAAAATGAGTAAAGACTCAGCAGTTCGGATTGAGATTGGGAGGTCATTCCACCAGCTGGACACAGTCCAGGAAAAGGTCCGTGAGAGTGATTTTGAACCTCTTTGGGATGGCACCACAAGGCGTCGTTCACTTGCAGAGCGCAAACTTCTGGAGGATACATAAGATTTAACCAGTGAGTTTAGGTATGTTCACAATGTTTGACAATAACTTTGATATTGTGAAATATATTTAACTGAATGCAAAATAAATCACACAATATTTTCACTTTACAGTTCAGTAACAGTGAGGTTGGAAACAAAGTGGACAACACTATTCATTAAACACTTATTTAATGTATTCAGATGAAAATGTACAATATTAACAAATTATTCACAAGCAGTGTTTTCAGAGCCCCCAGTTACACTTTTTATTCAAAACACTAGTAATACAGTGTAGTAAAACAAATAAAATCTAATTCAGTACATTTTTAATAAACTAAGTACAATCAAAACCTATCACAAAAGGTCAAAGCATCTCTAGCAGAAGTGACAGTGCAGTGAAGCAGATGGACAATTTCTTACCAATGTTTCAAGAACAAGCTGGATCCTCGATGACTCTACAAGGGGAAAGAAGAAATGGTTTACTGAAAAGTTCTTAAAAAGCAGGATTTCATATTATACCATTTCTTTAAACCACTGGTTCTCAAACTTTTTATACCAAGTACCACTTCAGAAAATATTTGTTATTAAATATTAAGTTCCACCATAATGACCAACATTACATTTCAGCAGCGTAGTAGACCAAACTATTCAGCTACAGGTCTACAGTTAAAAAATGAGGCAGTTTTATTCTAATAAGAATATTAATTGTTGTCAGACACTTTACCATGTTTGAAGATTAACACTACAACTGTGCTTACATACACAGGTAAATAAAAAAAAGTTTAAATTAAAATGTAATTTTAAATGTAAATATAGCTGCAAGCAGCGATGTCGGGCTCAAGCCATCAGTGCAACGCCACCCTGGTGGCATCGGGAAAACTGTGCCCAGCGGGCATAAGCATTTACAGTAACCCTCTGACAATCAAGTTTTAAGGGATGTGGCAGTTAAAGGGTTAATCCGACCAATCTAGACTTTGAAATCACATACACAGAACAATATATATAACTTTAGTAACACTTTATTTTAAAATGTATAAAAAATGTATAAGGTGTGCATTGTAGCTGACACCTATATGAACACATTACAATTGTTTTGTGACTACAAGTCTTTCTTCTCAAATGCTATTGAGTGGTCGCGAACGCGGATGGGAGAATGGCGCATATTTGTTTTGTTTTTTTTGAGCAACTGGTGCCCCCTCTGGGAGTTGGTGCTCTACGAAGACTGCATACTCTGCATATAGGGAGCGGCGGTACTATCTGGAAGATATATTCCTCAAACCATCGTACAAGTGAAGGTGATGCTAGTCCTTCAAGAATCGCTCAAAACCTTTTCAAGTGTACAGTTGCCTTTTATTGCATCTTGAAATAAATATTTCTGAATTCTGAATCAAACTGGGTTGTGTTTATTGATATATTTTATAAGACAACTGAAACTTTAATCTCCTTTGTAATATATGTGCTTTTAAACCAAGAACAATGTAATTAGAGATGTATTCCTGCTTAATAATGACTATTATTAAGGGAAAAGGCTTTATAATCATGAACTATTTACTAATGCTTAGCTAATGAGTGCAGTTATTATAAAGTGTTACCAATGCATTTACTAATGTTAACAAATTAGACATTATTATACAGTGTTACCAAACCCTTTAATAATTTATTAGTGTTTTGTAATGATTTTAATGACCTATAAGCATTTGTGAAATAGTTTTGCTTGCATTGCAGCTTAATCTGTCAGTTGAAGAGTTTTACTGTTACATCCATGAGATTAATAAATGTCATGTCACGTCACAGGTTGTCATAGGTCAGTATCAAATGAGTTTGAAATTATAATTTGCAGCACAAATAAGGCTTCTTAGGATGTTTTTAAATCCCAAAAACTGTCAGAAAAGGATAAGGCCTAAGAGATTTCTTAACCTGTAATGAAAGGAAAAAAACACCACCATTAGCAACAACAAAAACAATAACAATTTAAAATATAGATTTTTTTTCCTGATTATTAAAGGAATGATTAGGTCTCTCTCTCTCTCTCTCTCTCTCTCTCTCTCTCTCTGCCAGACAGCCCCTCCCTACAATCCACACACACTGTCAGTCACCAAAGATTCACAGTCACCAACCCCCTCACACTCACACTCCCCCTCCCTCTCCCCCTCCCTTTCCTCACACAGACGGAGTGGCCAGAGTGAGATCATGTCAGTTGAGAAGTCTGACAGTTTTTTCTTTTCTTTTATCCATACAGTGTTGTAAAGTCATGAAACTATGCATATTTCCTCATAATGATTTGATCTCTGTATGAAAACATGCATTGAAGTGTTTGGAAGCTGCAATTTAGACATACAATACAATTAATGTTTCCCTTCTTACTGTCATTTCAAAAAATCACCACGTCAAAACCGTTCAAGCTAACCAAAATCCGTTCGCAATTTAAGTTCCTCGATGTTGTTTCTTCATGTAGTCAAAGTTTGGTGTGTATAGTGTACTTCCCATGTGAGGAGTATGCATTAATTCACAACTGTAAAATCTCAAAAATACACATTCAAATCAAAATAGCTGACTTCCTGTTGATCGTAGCTTATGACTGTGAATTAGAAAGTTGTCCGTCTTGATAAGAACAATTTAAGTACCGAGTTTGGTGTCTGTAGCTAAAACTAAATAAAATGCATTATTATTATTATTAGCTGTACACTTGCTAAACATTTTTAAATATAAACTTATGCAATTGTGTGTATATATATATATATATAAATTCAAGTGTACAGTTTTCTTTTATTGCATCTTGAAATAAATATTTATGAGTTCTGTGTTTGTTTTTTTTATTTTTTTTTTTTTTTATTTTACATTTTTTTAGGGAGATTACAGCCTTTAATCTCCTCAAAATAAATGTGCATATAAACCATGAACAATTTAATTATAGCTGTATTTATAAAATGCTTACTAAAATATTAATTTTGGGAGAAGGCTATATAAAGCATGAACTGACTATTTACTAATGCTTAGCTAAGAATTGCAGCTATTATGAAGTGTTACCAATGCATTTACTAATGTTAACAATTGAGACATTATTTTAAAGTGTTACCAAATCCTTAAATAATTTAAAAGTGTTTTGTTATGATTTCATTAACCTATAAGCATTTGTGAAATAGTTCTGCTTGCATTAAAGCTTAGTCTTCATCTGTGAGCTGAACAGTTTTACTGTTACATCCTTGAGATTATGTAAATTCAAATAAATGTCATGTCACAGGGTGACAGAGGTCAGTATCAAATGAGTTTGAAATTATTATTTGCAGCACAAATAAGGTTTTTTAGGATTTTTTTTAATCCCTGAAACTGTCAGAAAAGGATAAGGCCTAAGATATTTCTTAAGATGTAATGATAACAGCACAATTAGCAACAACAACAAAAAAATAACTATTTAAAATACAGTTTTTTTTCTGGTGATTAAAGAGATGTTTAAGTCTCTCTCTCTCTCTCTCTGTCTGTCTGCCACTCAGCTCACACCCCTCCCCCACTCACACTCACACACACACACAGAGTCAGCACACAGAGTGACAGAGTGAGATCAGATGTCTGACAGTTTTTAGGGCTCAAGCCCGAAGGGGCGAAGAGCCCTATTGTTCCCCTAAGGATTATTCTTATTATTAGGGCTCAAGCCTGGAGGGCGAGAGCCCTATTGTTTTCCTTAGGATTATTTGTTATTATTAGGGCTCAAGCCTGGAGGGCGAGAGCCCTATTGTTTTCCTTAGGATTATTTGTTATTATTATTATTTTTCTTCAAGGTTTCGGGGGCTTTTGGGGCCCTTAACATGCTTAAAAAGTCTTGAAAATTGGCACACACATTGGAACCTGCGGCCATTAGGGCCGGGCAGAGACTGATACACGGGCGTGGCACAGGGGCTCTACAGCGCCCCCTGGAATACTGAGGGCCATATATCATACATACTTGCACGTAGACACACGAAACTCGGTACACATGTAGATCTCATCAAACCAAACAACTTTTGTACTGCATGTCATAGGCTCCGCCCAACAGGAAGTTGGATATTTAGGGTTTAGTATTCATATTTTTCGTCAAAGTTGTGGGGGCTTTTGGGGTCCTTAACATACTCAAAAACTCTTGAAAATTTGCGCACACTTTGGAATCTGTGGCCTTTAGGAGCCTGCAGAGGCTGGGACCCGGGCGTGGCACAGGGGCTCTATGGCGCCCCCTGGAACACAGTCATAAATGTTGATGTATAGCTCACACATACTTGCTCGTATTAATATGAAACTCAGTACACATATAGAGCTCATCGTGCTGAACAACTTTCGTACTGCATGTCATTCGGCTCCGCCCAACAGGAAGTCAGCTATTTAGAGTTATGTAAAAAGCGCATGCTCTGGAATTTGAAATACTTGTCATAGGTTTTTTTGCCGATTGCCACCAAATTCGGTCAACATGATCTCAAGACATTGGGGATGAAAAATTGCCAGGGGATTTTTGATATCTCGAACGGTTTGCTCGTGGCGAGGTGTTGAAATTATGGCGAGAAATGAGAAACAGGAAGTGTCTAATACCATCCACATACATTTCCTGATTTTAATCAAACTGCATCAGATTATTCGTTGTATGATGTCGATCGCATATATGTGACTATTAGGAGTCAAAGTTATAGCGCCACCAACTGGCAGCAGGAAGTGTGTCATTTTCAAAATGATTTGAATTCAGCATCTTATTTTTACTCTATTTGCTTCAAACTTCATCAGAATAATGTTAAAACACAGCCGATATAAATCTGCTGGGGGGATATTGATATCTAAAAATATTGTTGCCGTGGCAACATGTTAAACTGGAATACTTCTCAGGTGATTTTGAGGCATATAACATGCTTAGAATTTCATCAAACTCAGAACACATATCAGTATTTATGATAACTAGACACTGGCAAAAGTTCATAAGAGGGCGTGGAAGAGGCACTCTATAGCGCCACCTTTTGTCAAAAGTGGCGGGGTTAGTTTTAGCTACAGACACCAAACTCGGTACAAAAATTTTTCTTATCAAGACGGACAACTTTCTAATTCACAGTCATCAGCTACGATCAACAGGAAGTCAGCTATTTTGATTTGAATGTGGATTTTTTTTACATTTAGCTGTGAATTAATGCATACTGCTCAGAGGAGAGTAACACTATACACACCAAACTTTGTCTACATGATGCCAAAACATTTTAAACAACTTAAATTGCCAATGGATTTTGGATAGCTTAAACGGTTTTGTCGTGGTGATTTTTTTAAATGACAGTAAAAATGGAATTATTAATTTTCCTGCATTTTTAAATTCCAAACACTTCAAAACCTTTTTTCGTACAGAAAAAAAGTCATTCTGAGTAAATATGGATAGTTTCACGACTTTACAACACTGTATGGATAACAGAAAATTAAAAAACTGTCAGACATCTCATCTCACTCTGTCCCTCTGTTTGAGTATATGTGCTTCAGACTTCCATTGTCTGAGAGAAATAGCGCCCCTACAGGTTCAATTCCCGGACTTTTACTTTCACTTTTAAATCGGTTAAAAATACAAATAGATACTTAGATTTAATTCACACTGACAAGCTAAACCAACATATCTGATTATTACCGGTTCAGGGCTCATGGATAAATTATTTCTGGCCAGAGATACGTGAGAAATAGGAGAGATGAATCACCGCTGTGATCACGAGAGTCTGGAGTAAAGAGCTCAGAAAAAAACGAATTTATTCCTGTTTTAAAGCTTTTAAAAATAAATTATTACAGCGATATCACACAATCAACCAATTAGAACACACCAAGAGCTAAATTCAGATGTTTTTGAACTGTTTGTGTGAAAATGAATTATTTGCGGCTGCCTATCTGAAATCACCGCCTCCGATCAACGCGTACAGTGTCGAGCTCAAAACAAACGAATTTATTCTTGTTTAAGAGCTTTTTTAAATAAAATATTACCACAAATGCACACAATAAACCCATTGTAACACTACAAGAGCTAAATGCAGGTGTTTGTGACCCGTTTAAGTGTGCAAGACTATTTGAAAGCGCGACTGGCAGAATAACACATCTCTCGAGCTGCAGGATTCTGCCTTTCGTCGTACGAACGAACACATCACGGACAAGATTATTTCAAAATACATAATAGCTTGGCGACCATAAACAACAACAGCCACGTGAACATAAACTGTTGAGAAATATATCTGAAACGGATCTACTGGATTTTAATATTAAGTGACCGCATATACCAGCTGCTTCTGTCTTCAATTTTAATCTATATAAAAAATGAAATTCATTCATCTTGGGTGCTTTTTTAATGTGTGTACGTATTTATTTATTTATTTTTTTGCTCTAACAATAATTAATCTATATTTAATTAAATCAATTACATTTTATTTTACATTTGATTTGTCAATTTCTGCATCTAAACGCCTAAAAACATAAAACATGCTCTATTATCCTATTGTTAGCAATTTCTTTATCGTCCAATTTATCTGGTGTACACACTTTTATTTTCATAATAAACTTGTTTGTTAGATTATACACAGTTACAGTGGTCTATAATAAATATTAACAGGTTTTAGTCAAGCTGTTTAGAATGATTGCAGTAGGCTATTTTTTTTAAATGTAAATCCCAAAAAAAAATAAAATAAAATAAATAAATAAAAAACATTGGAAAACAATAACTGTTGTACTTTTTTATACATTTTGTATAATTTCATAGTTTATGCATTATAGTTATAAAAACAAATAAATTTAGCCACTCACATAGAAATCTTAGGCCTTATCCTTTTCTGACAGTTTTAGGGATTTTTAAAAATCCCAAAAAACCTTATTTGTGCTGCAAATAATAATTTCAAACTCAAAAAGTAAATAGTCAGTTCATGCTTTATAAAGCCTTGTCCCAATATTAATAGTCAGTAGTAAGCAGTTTATAAATACAGCTATAAATAGCTTGTTTTTGGTTTATAAGCACATTTATTAAAAAGGAGAGTAAAGGGTCAGTTATCTTCCTATGAAAAATAAAAAAATAAAAATAAACAAACAACAACACAGATTGATACAGAGCTCAGAAATTCTATTGTGGATTTATGATAAAATCAGCCTGTAATTTAATTCATACTCCTCCAAGAAGACACAAGTAGTTCACACCAAACTTTTTTTTAACATGAAGCCAATATACTGAAAATGTTAAATTGCGAATGGGTTTAGGATACCTTAAATGGTGTGGCCATAGCGATTTATTAAAGTAACATAAAAAAATACAATAGTTATTTTACTATATCTTTAAATTTTTTCATTCCAAACTCTTCATAATTTTTTATATAGGTAGAAGTCATCATTTGAAGGAAGCACAGTAAGTTTCATAGCTTTATCATTTTCAAGAGCCAGCATAAAATTAAAACTATCATAACTTATAAATCAAGCTTGTAATTCGTAGTACCAATAATGGCCACCAGATGGAGCTATAGGATTACTTTTAAATAATTATTGTAGAAACAAGTATGATTTAAATCATTTATAGAAATCTTTCAAAGAAAAATAATATGAATTTTATGTATTTTACTGATAAAATGACCCTGACTTAAGTAGAATAACAAGCTGAAGTATTGTGAACTGTATATTAAGAATAATTCTTTATAGGCTTTATGGATAGACATGTTTTGAGTGACTCTTGAAGGATCAGCACCACATCCTCTTTTACCACTGTTTAAAGAATGTATCTTACAGAACAGATGCAAATGAATTTTGGATAGCTTGAATGGTTTTGTCGTGGTGATTTTTTGAAATAACAGTAAAAAAGTAACCAGTAAATGTCTTATATTTTTTTAAAGTGCAGCTTCTAAACACTTCAAAAAAATGTACACATAGAAGACAAGTCATTCTGAGGAAATATGCATAGTTTCATGACTATACAACACTATATGGATGATAGAAAATTAAAAAACTATCATACATCTGATGTCACTCTGTCCCTCTGTCACTGTGGGTAGTGTGTCTGTGTGTGTGTGTGTGTGTGTTTGTGTGTGTGTTAAGTGAATTAGGTGTGAAACTATCAGGGAGCATTTAGTCTCCAGCGCCAACATTTTACAGAACTGCCACTTTCCTGGAGTCTCCAGAATTACTCTGTGTCAGGCTCTGAGAGACTTAAGATTCCAAAAAAATATTTAATTAGAATACCATGAAGTATTGTGAAATACTATATATAAAGACTTTATATATAGGCTTTATGAACAGATTATAGTGACTCGTGAAGGACCAGCACCACCTCCTCTTGTCCGATGGTTTGAGGAATATATCTTCCAGAATCCAGGATTAAGATTTAGGAGCTCATTTTTATTCCACCTCCTTTCCTGAAAGTCTGTCTTGCAGAATTGACTAAAAATTTATCTTCACATTAATTCCTTATTATTTTGCAATTCTTTTTGTCAGTTCTTCTTGACCTGTTTTTTTCTTCTTCTTTTCTGACCTCATGACCCAGTCAGCATTTTTTGTATAATGGTCAAGTCTTAACTTATCCATTTCTGTATTGCCTTTGTGTTTGATATTTCTAATGGGTATTTCATAATTTTCGACTTTACAGTTTGAGTTAAAACTCTTTTTTAGCGCATTTCATCTGTAAAAGAAAACATGCCTAATAATTCTGCACATATGAATATAAGGAGTTTTTCTCTTACAGCTTTCCTGGACTATTGTATAGCACTCATAAATGATTAAATAAAAAATAATGGTAGTTATTAAGATTGATATGGTTTGGAATTGGTAAAATGTGCTTGGAAAAAAATCACAATAAAACAATGTTTTAATATTTAAGTTTGGAATATTAACTGACATGAATGAATGCTATATAAATATTGTTCATGATAACATAATGTTCATAAATGGAATCTTATTGTAAAGTGTTACTAAAGTTATATATATATATATATATATATATATATATATATATATATATATATATTGTTCTGTGAATGTGATTTTAAAGTCTAGATGATTCGGATTAACCCTTTAACTGCCATATCCTTTAAAACCTCACTGCCAGAGGGATATTGTGAATGCATGTGCCCGCTGGGCACAGTTTACCTGATGCCACCGGGGTGGCGATGGCATTGGTGGCTTGAGCCCGCCATCGCTGCTTGCAGCTATATTTATTATTATTTTTCTTCAAGGTTTCGGGGGCTTTTGGGGCCCTTAACATGCTTAAAAAGTCTTGAAAATTGGCACACACATTGGAACCTGCGGCCATTAGGGCCGGGCAGAGACTGATACACGGGCGTGGCACAGGGGCTCTACAGCGCCCCCTGGAATACTGAGGGCCATATATCATACATACTTGCACGTAGATGCACGAAACTCGGTACACATGTAGATCTCATCAAACCAAACAACTTTCGTACTGCATGTCATAGGCTCCGCCCAACAGGAAGTTGGATATTTAGGGTTTAGTATTCATATTTTTCGTCAAAGTTGTGGGGGCTTTTGGGGTCCTTAACATACTCAAAAACTCTTGAAAATTTGCGCACACTTTGGAATCTGTGGCCTTTAGGAGCCTGCAGAGGCTGGGACCCGGGCGTGACACAGGGGCTCTACGGCGCCCCCTGGATCACAGTCAGAAATGTTGATGCATAGCTCACACATACTTGCACATATTAATATCAAACTCAGTACACATATAGATCTCATCGTGCTGAACAACTTTCGTATTGCATGTCATAGGCTCCGCCCAACAGGAAGTCAGCTATTTAGAGTTATGTAAAAAGCGCATGCTCTGGAATTTGAAATACTTGTCATAGGGTTTTTTGCCGATTGACACCAAACTCGGTCAACATGATCTCAAGACATTGGGGATGAAAAATTGCCAGGGGATTTTTGATATCTCGAACGGTTTGCTCGTAGCGAGGCGTTGAATATATGGCGGGAATTGAGAAACAGGAAGTGTCTAATACCATCAACATACATTTCCTAATTGTAATCAAACTTCATCAGATTATTCATTGTATGATGTTGATCGCATATATGTGACTATTAGGAGTCAAAGTTATAGCGCCACCAACTGGCAGCAGGAAGTGTGTCATTTTCAAAATGCTTTGAATTCAGCATCTTATTTTTACTCGATGTGCTTCAAACTTCATCAGAATAATGTTAAAACACAGTCGATATAAATCTGCTGGGGGGATATTGATATCTAAAAATATTGTTGCCGTGGCAACATGTCAAACTGGAATACTTCTCAGGTGATTTTGAGGCATATAACATGCTTAGAATTTCATCAAACTCAGAACACATATCAGTATTAGTGACAGCTAGACACTGGCAAACGTTCATAAGAGGGCGTGGAAGAGGCACTCTATAGCGCCACCTTTTGTCAAACGTGAGGGGGTTAGTTTTAGCTACAGACACAAAACTTGGTACATAAATTGTTCTTATCAAGACGGACAACTTTCTAATTCACAGTCATCAGCTACGACCAACAGGAAGTCGGCTATTTTGATTTGAATGTGGATTGTTTTTTACATTTAGCTGTGAATTAATGCATACTGCTCAGAGGAGAGTAACACTATACACACCAAACTTGGCCTACTTGTTGAAAAAACATTGAGGAACTTAAATTGTGAATGGGTTTTGGATAGCTTGGATGGTTTTGTCGTGGTGATTTTTTTAAATGACAATAAAGATGGAATTATTAATTTTCCTGCATTTTTAAATTCCAAACACTTCAAAACCTTTTTTCATACAGAAAAAAGTTATTCTGAGTAAATATGCATAGTTTCATGACTTTACAACACTGTATGGATAACAGAAAATTAAAAAACTGTCAGACATCTCATATCACTCTGTCCATCTGTTTGAGTGTGTGTGCTTAGACTTCCATTGTCTGAGAGAAAATGCGCCCCTACAGGTTCAGTTACCGGACTAAAAAAGGGAGGAGACTGTCTTTTGGTTTCACTTTTAAATCGGTTAAAATACAAATAAATACTTGGATTTAATTCAAACTGACAAGCTAAACCAACATATATGATTATTATCAGGTCAGGGCTCATTAATAATCGATGTGTGGTCAGTGATACGTGAGAAACACGAGAGATGAATCACCGCTCTGAGCACCAGCGTGTGGAATGATGAGCTCAGAAAAAACGAGTTTATTCTTGTTTTATAGCTATTAAAAATAAAGTATTGCAGCGATATCACACAATTCACCAATTAGAACACACCAAGAGCTAAATTAAGATGTTTTTGAACTGTTTGTGTGAAAATGAAATATTTTCAGCTGCCTTTCTGAAATCACTGCCTCCGATCAGCGCGCACAGTGTCACAAGTTCAAAACAAACGAATTTATTCTTGTTTAAGAGCTTTTTAAAATAAATTATTGCCATAAATGCACACAATACACCCATTATAACACAACGCGAGCTAAATGCAGGTGTTTGTGACCCGTTTATGTGCGCAAGACTATTTGAAAGCGAGACTGGCAGAATAACATCTGGAGCTGCAGGATTCTGCCTCTCGTCTTAAGAACGAACACATCACGGACAAGATTATTTCAAAATACATAATAGCTTGGCTAATATAAACGAAAACAGCCACGTGAACATAAACTGTTGAGAAATAAATCTGAAGTGGATCTACTGGATTTTAATATTAAGTGACCGCATATACCAGCTGTTTCTGTCTTCAATTTTAATCTATATAAAAAATTTAACTCATTCATCTTGGCTGCTTTTTTAATGTGTGTACGTATTTATTTATTATTTTGCTCTAACAAGACTTAATCTATATTTAATTAAATCAATTAAATTTTATTTTACATTTGATTTGTCCATTTCTGCATCTAAACGCCTAAAAACCTAAAACATGCTCTATTATACTATTGTTAGCAATTTCTTTATCGTCCAATTTATCTGGTGTACACACTTTATTTTCATAATAAACCTGTTTGTTAGATTATACACAGTTACAGTGGTCTATAATAAATATTAACAGGTTTTATTCAAGCTGTTTAGAATGAATGCCGTAGACTAATTTTTTAAAAATGTAAATCCATACAGCTATAAATAGCTTGTTCTTGGTTTATAAGCACATTTATTAAAAAGGAGAGTAAAGGGTCAGTTATCTTCCTATGAAAAAAAATAAAAATAAAAATAAACAAACAACACAGGCCATAGCGATTTATTAAAGTAACATAAATACAATAGTTATTTTACTATATCTTTTAAATTTTTAATTCCAACTCTTCATAATTTTTTATATACGTAAAAGTCATCATTTGAAGGAAGCACAGTAAGTTTCATAGCTTTATCATTTTCAAGAGCCAGCATAAAATTAAAACTATCATAACATATAAATCAAGCTTGCAATTCTTAGTACCAATAATGGCCACCAGATGGAGCTATAGGATTACTTTTAAATAATTATTGTAGAAACAAGTATGATTTAAATCATTTATAGAAGTCTTTGAAAGAAAAATAATATGTATTTTATGTATTTTACTGATAAAATAACCCTCACTTAATTAGAATAACAAGCTGAAGTATTGTGAACTATATATTAAGAATAATTCTTTATAGGCTTTATGAACAGATACGTTTTGAGTGACTCTTGAAGGTTTAGCACCACATCCTCTTTTACCACTGTTTAAAGAATTAATCTTACAGAACAGGTGCGGATGAATTTTGGATAGCTTGAATGGTTTTGTTGTGGTGATTTTTTGAAATAACAGTAAAAAGTAACCAGTAAATGTCTTTTATTTTTTTTAAGTGCAGCTTCTAAACACTTCAAAAAAAATTACACATAGAAGACAAGTCATTCTGAGGAAATATGCATAGTTTCATGACTATACAACACTATATGGATGATAGAAAATTAAAAAAACTATCATACATCTGATGTCACTCTGTCCCTCTGTCACTGTGGGTAATGTGTGTGTGTTTGTGTGTGTGTGTGTGTGTGTGTATTAAGTGAATTAGGTGTGAAACTATCAGACAGCATTTAGTCTCCAGCGCCAACATTTTACAGAACTGCCACTTTCCTGGAGTCTCAGAATTACAATGTGTCAGGTTCTGAGAGATCTAAGATTCCAAAAAATGATTTAATTAGAATACCATGAAGTATTGTGAAATACTAAATATTAAGACTTTATATATAGGCTTT